>NC_057717.1:102627420-102661815 GCF_004010195.1 Chiloscyllium plagiosum | reverse complement strand
TGAGTGGGGGGAGTGGTAAGGTAAATGGGAGGGGGGCTTGGGTTGGGGGCAAGGTAGCTGAGAGTATGACATGTAGACAGAGGTAATGGTGATAGGTCAGAGAGGAGGGTGGAGCAGATAGGTTGGAAGGAAGATTGGCAGGTAGGACACGTCATGAGGGCAGCGCTGAGGTGGAAGGTTGGAACTGGGATAAGGTGGGGGGAGGGGAAATGAGGAAACTGCTGAAATCCACATTGATGCCATGGGGTTGGAGGCAGAAGATGAGGTGTTCTTCCTCCGGGCGTCGGGTGGTGAGGGAGTGGCGATGGAGGAGGCCCAGGACCGGCAAGTCCTTGGCGGAGTGGGAGGGGGAGTTGAAGTGTTTGGCCACGGGGCGGTGGGGTTGATTGGTGCGGGTGTCCCGGAGATGTTCTCTGAAGCGCTCTGCCAGGAGGCGTCCAGTCTCCCCAATGTAGAGGAGACCGCATCAGGAGCGTTGGATACAGTAAATGACATGTGTGGAAGTGCAGGTGAAACTCTGATAAATGTGGGTCCTTGGGACCTTGGATGGAGGTGAGGGGGGAGGTGTGGGCGCAGGTTTTGCAATTCCTGCAGTGACAGGGGAAGGTGCCGGGAGGGGAGTGTGGGTTGTTAAGGGGCGTGGACTTGACAAGGGAGTTGTGGAGGGAATTGTCTTTATGCAAAGTGGATAGGGGTGGGGACGGAAATATATCTCTGGTGGTGGGGTCGGTTTGTAGGTGGTGGAAATGGCGGTGGATGATGTGTTATATGCAGAGGTTGGTGGGGTGGAAAGTGAGGACCAGGGGCCTTTTGTCCTTGTTTTGGTTGGAATGGTGGGGTTCGAGGGCAGAGGTGCGGGAAGTGGATGATATGCACTGGTGGGCATCATCAACCACAGGAGGGGAAATTGCAGTTTTTAAAGAAGTAGGTCAGCTGGTGTGTGTTCGATGGTGGAATTAGTCCTCCTGAGAGTAAATGCAGTGGAGGCGCAGGAATTGGGAATAAGGGATAGCATTTTTACAGGAGGCAGGGTGGGAGGAGGTGTAGTCCAGGTAGCTGTGGGAGTCGGGTTTGTAGAAGATGTCAGTGTTGAGTCAGTCACCGTTGATGGAGATGGAGAAGTCCAGGAAGGGGAGGGAGGTGTCAGAGATGGTCCAGGTGAATTTAAGGTCGGGGTGGAATGTGTTGGTGAAGTTGATGAACTGCTCAACCTCCTCGCGGGAGCACGAGGTCATGCTGATGCAGTCATCAATGTAGCGGAGGAAAAGGTGGGGTATGGTGCCGGTGTAGCTGCAGACAATGGACTGTTCTACGTACCCGATGAAGAGACAGGCATAGCTGTGGCCCATGCGGGTGCCCATGGCTACCCCTTTCGTCTGGAGGAAGTGGGAGGATTCAAAGGAGAAATTGTTGAGGGTAAGGACCAGTCCAGCCAAGTGACTGAGAGTGTCAGTGGAAGGGTACAGTTGGGGATGTCGGGAGAGGAAGAAACGGAGGGCGTGGAGGCCCTGGTCATGGCGGATGGAAGTGTATCGGGACTGGACGTCCACAGTGAAGATGAGGCAGTGGGGGCCAGGGAAACGGGATACTGTCACTGGACTGGTAATCCAGGATCATAATTTAATGGTCTGGGGATCTGAGTTCACACACTGACCTGGCACTTGGGGGAAATTTTAATCCAAGGAAAAGCTAGCCAATAGCAACCAAAACCAATCAGAACTGTTGATTGTTATTAAAAATCTATCGAATGCCCTACTGGGGAAATAAATCTGCCATCCTTACCTGGTCTAGCCTACATGTGACTCCAGAATGTGGTTGACTCTTAACTGCCCTCTAGGCAATTAGGGATGGGCAATAAATGCTGGCTTGGCCAGTGATTCTTATATCGCGGGAATGAAAAAAATAAAAATAGAGACCTCTCCAACACTGCAAAGTGATGATCAGCTGAAAGAAAAATTCATTTCTCGACACCACACTGTCCTGCAATTTCCTCTTCAACCACCGATAGGAATTTCCCTTTCTCAGCTCCCATGAGGGATATTACTTTGGAAAAGAATCAATGAGGTGGTTTTTCCCATGGCCTTCCTCATGTGTACTGTTAATAGAAACACAAAACCCAAAGGATCCTTCGTTGATTATTAATCTTCGGGAACCCAGCTCTCCCGTCAGCTCCGAGTATACACTGACTGAATGTTGATCACAGCCAGTCACCCTGAATGTAGGACCGTTATGTCACTTGAGGCCAGGTGCAATGCATCTTCAGCTGCTTCAGCAACCACCTTCCCTGCATCATAAGGTCAGATGTGGAGATGTTCACCAATGATTGCACAATGTTCAGTACCATTCATGACTCCTCAGATACTGAAGCAGTCCATATTCAAATGCAACAAGATCTGGACATTATCTAGGCTTGGGCTGACAAGTGGCAAGTGACACTTCTGCCACACAAATGCCAGGCTATAGCCATCATCTACAAGATACAGTCTAACCATCGCCCCTTGATATTCAATGGTGTTAACATCACTGAATCCCCCACTGTCAACATCCTGGGGTTTACTATTGGTCAAAAGCTCAACTGGACTTGTCATATAAACACAGTGGTTACAAGAGCAAGTCAGAGGGTAAGAATATTGAGGTGAGAAACTCACTTCCTGACTCCCCAAAGCCTGTCCACCATCTACAAGGCATAAGTCAGGAGTGTGATGGAATACTCCCCCCTGGCCTGATGGGTGTAGCCCCAACAACACTCAAGAAGTTTGACATCATCCAGGACAAAGCAGCCCGCTGGATTGGCACCACACCCACAAACATCCACTCCCTCCACCACTGATGCTCAGTAGCAGCGGTGTGTACCATCTACAAGATGCACTGCAGAAATTCACCAAAGATCCTCAGACAACACCTTCCAAACCACTCTCAATCCATCCAGAAGGACAGGATTAGCAGATACATGGGAACACCACCCCCTGCAAGTTCCCCTGCGAGCCACTCACCATCCTGACTTGGAAATATATTGTTGTTCCTTTAGTGTCATTGGGTCAAAATCCTGGAATTCCCTCCCTAATGGGTCAAACTGTAGGTCTACCTACAGCACATGGTCTACAGCATCTCAATATGACAGCTCACCACCACCTTCTCAAGGGGCAGCTAGGGACAGCTATAAATACTGGGCCCAGCCAGCAACACCCACATCCCATTAATGAATTTTAAAAAAGTGGAGACAACTCCCTGAGATTGCAAATGTTTGAACTTCATTTTAAAAATGCCTTCATTACTAAAGCTTAATCAAAACAAAGTTTTTTAAAAGTATACAATCAGAAGTTTGACTTTCATTCACATTTTCACCACACATGACTTTTTCTACTCAAGAAAATGCCCAGGTTTGATGCTGAGTCTGTTCATCACAGCTGTTCAACAACAGGAGGCGTCACATCTGACCCAAGGGAACTAGGGTCATGCCTGAGCTGTTACAATAAAACTCATAACCACGACCAGTGAACACATAGGAAAACTTGAGTAGAGATGTCCCGAAACAGCATGCAACTGAACTCAGCGAGAGAGACAGAGGATTAGATCCAAAAAAGGAGAGATAGAGAGACAGAGAGAGAGACAGAGAGAGAGAGAGAGAAAATGAGAGAGAGAGAGAGAGAGAGAGAATGTGTGAGAGAGAGAGAGAGAATGTGTGTGAGAGAGAGACAGAGAGATAGAGAATAAGATCCAAAAAAGGAGAGAGAGAGAGACAGAGAGAGAGGGAGACAGAGAGAGAGACAGACAGACAGACAGAGAGAGACAGAGAATAAGATCCAAAAAAGGAGAGAGAGAGAGACAGAGAGAGAGGGAGACAGAGAGAGAGACAGACAGACAGACAGAGAGAGACAGAGAATAAGATCCAAAAAAGGAGAGAGAGAGAGACAGAGAGAGAGGGAGACAGAGAGAGAGACAGACAGACAGACAGAGAGAGACAGAGAATAAGATCCAAAAAAGGAGAGAGAGAGAGACAGAGAGAGAGGGAGACAGAGAGAGAGACAGACAGACAGACAGAGAGAGACAGAGAATAAGATCCAAAAAAGGAGAGAGAGAGAGACAGAGAGAGAGGGAGACAGAGAGAGAGACAGACAGACAGACAGAGAGAGACAGAGAATAAGATCCAAAAAAGGAGAGAGAGAGACACACAGAGAGACAGAGAGAGAGAGAAACAGAGAGAGAGAAAGACAGAGAGAGACAAGAGAGAGAGAGAGACAGAGAATGAGATTTGGAAGGAAATATAAAGGGCAAAATTCAGAAAGCAAAATCAGCCATCTTTAGAAGTCCATCTTTAGAAGTCAAATCTCTTTGAGGTACGTTTATTCTGTTTTCATTTTCTCTGTCATTGAACAATAAAACAAACAAACAATGAGACTCAGAGAATAGACCATTACCAACAAACTGCTTTGCAGTTTATCTCAGATTAATCCAAGCATGTTCATAATTGATGCGCATTTCGTTTAGAGAACAGTTGTGGGTTTAATGGTCCCTGACTGCATCGGAGATTATGGAGCTGATGAGGGGCTTGTTTGAACTTGCCATTTCCCCCGGGATTAGTGGTGGGGAGATGGGGCTTCAGTAAGGCACCGGTCTGGGGCGGGAGCAGATCGGATGGGGCCACACCCGCCCAGCACATCAGGGTAGCCATGCTGAGTCAATGGAAATATCACATCAAGGGTATGCCAGTCAGACGTGGAAACCACTTGGAGGTCATCCACAATGCTGTTCAGTAACATCTGCTCCTTGGTAACCAGCTCTTGGCACCAGTGCCTACAACAGAAGCCATGTGCATCTGCCTCTGCCCATTTACCAGCCTGTACTAACCTGGCTCTGACAGCCTGCTCCCATCATTGGGATCGGCCTTTACTCAGGCCTCAGTTGTCGTGGAGTTGCCGAGGACACAATGTGCCAAAATCGATCGATTGGTTGATCACTGTGTAAACGGTGAAGAGTCTTTGTTCAGGCAGAGTCCCTTATTGCTTCAGAAGCAAGTCAGACCACCATCTGAATGGACAAACTCACTGGGGTGAACTTGGCTGGAATAATGTCAATTGAGGACAGTCCTGATGCCAGATGGGAGGGCACCAGTTTCAGACATGAGGGTGGTCACCGAGGGTGACTCTTTGCAGGAGTGGGCATTGAGTATATTATTTCAGGAGCTGGGACATCATGTTATGGCTGGACAAACATTGGTAAGGCCACATTCAGAGCACTGCATGCAATTCTGGTCCCCATGCTACAGGAAGGATGCTATTAAACTGGAAAGGGTGCAAATGAGATTGACAAGGATGTTACCGAGACTGGAGAGTTTGAGTTACAGGGAGAGCCTGGATAGGATGGTAATACATTGGGACTTCTTTCCCTGGAGAATTGGATGCTGAGGGGTGACCTTATAGAGGTTTATAAAATCATGAGGGGCATGGATAGGGTAAATAGACAAGGTCTTTTCCCCAGAGTGAGGGGATGTCCAGAACTAGAGGTTTACGGTAAGAAAGGAAAGATATAAAAAGGGACCTAAGGGGCAACGTTTTCACACAGAGGGTGGTACGTGAATGGAATGAGCTGCCAGAGGAAGTGGTGGAGGCTGGTACAATTGCAACATTTAAAAGGCATCTGGATGGGTATATGAATAGGAAGGGTTTAGAGGGATATGGGCTGGGTGCTGGCAAATGGCACTAGTTCAGTTCAGGAAACCCGGTCAGCATGGATGAGCTGGGCCGAAGGGCCTTCTTCCGTGCTGGATGACTTCTATGTCGATTGGGAAGGAGAGTGCACCAGGGATTGTTGAAGAACGTGCCCAAATGCGACAGATGCAGGAATGAAGGGACAGACCCATCTTTCTGCTCAATGTTTTCCACAGTCAAGACGTCCTCAAGATAGTCCAATGTACTCACGCATCGGGCTCCATCACACACAGCTTCGAAAGGGGAGGGTCAGAGAGCCTGCTGGAACTCTCGGGATTTTCAAATCAACCCTTTCACAACTGTGACACTCCTCCAGAGCAGGTGAGACTTGAACCCAGGCCTTCTGAGCCAGAGGTAGGGACACTACCACCGTGCCTTTCCTTCGAGGAAAGGAATTCAACAGAGGCTTTCCAAGCCATTCCTTCAATATTCCTGGAAGAGCAGCAAGCTTTTTGTAGCCAACTCACCCATGGCACATGTCAATGCTTCTTCCCTAACCCCAACCCCCGACACCATCCAGAGTCATCATGTGCCAAGAATCATAGAAACCCTACAGCTTGGAAACAGGCCCTTCAGCCCAACAAGTCCGCACCGACCCTCTGAAGAGTAACCCACCCAGACCCGCTCCCCTACACAATTACCCTACATTTATCCCTGACCAATGCTCCTAACCCACACATCCCTGAACAGTATGGACAATTTAGCATGGCCAATTCACCTGACCTGCACATCTTTGGACTGTGGGAGGAAACTGGAGCACCCGGAGGAAACCAACGCAGACATGGGGAAAATGTGCAAACTCCACACAGACAGTCGCCCGAGGCTGGAATCGAAGCTGGGTTCCTGGCGCTGTGAGGCAGCAGTGCTAACCACTGAGACACTGTGCCACTCCTACTGAATAACTGAGCCCTCCTTCAGTCCGCCACTTCGCAATCTCACAGTTCGATTCTGAAATGAACCAGTTTCTTTAGTTGCAATGGACGTTTTGGATGGTCCTTTGCAGATGCATTCTGAATAATAAATGTATGGTGACAGATACCAACTGAAACGTAAGCAGCGACTAACAGGGACTATACCCACTACACCCCCCCACCCTGTTCCTTCACATGCCACCTCTCCCAACTGTGCCCGTACTATGTTGGTGTTTTTAGCTTGCCCTGCACCCACCAGGTCCCTAAGCTTCCCTCACACACGAGCCAAGATAGGAGTGAGACTATTCAACTGTGGAAGGCCATGCACATTACCTCAGTCCCTGTCTGATCAGGATCTTGAAGCAGCTGTTTCGTTCCAGAGCAGAGCCCTCAAGCAGTTTCTGGTTCTCTTTGTTACGTTAAGAAATCTGCTCAGGCGTTTTAGCGGCACATCTCCCGAGGTGGGACCTTCTGCTGAGAGATAGGGTCACTACCGCAGCGTCACGCGACCCTCGTGTCGAAAGTTGTTCGATGACCCTTCTATGATGTGCCCCGGGGACATCTTCCTTCTTAAAATACCCCAGTCATAACTCCAGATGAGATCAGCAAACAGTTCAAAGGTCACGGCTGCATAACACTCATGGAGTAAAAACAAAGGAGAGGTACAGCTCAGGAACAGGCCCTTCGGCCCTCCAAGCCTGTGCTGATCATCATGCCTCAACTAAACTAAAGAACAAACCATCTGCCCTTATTCGGTCCATATCCCCCTATTCCCTCCCTATTCATGTAACCATCCAGGTGCCTCTTAAATGTCTCCAATATCCTGATTCCCCCCCCTCTTCTGACAGTGCATTCCAGGCTCCTAACACTCTCCGTGTGAAAACCTTCCCTCTCACATCTCCCCTTAAATGTTCCCGCTCTCACCTTGAACCTATACCCTCTTGTAATTGAAACTTTAATTGAAACTTTAACCCTGGGAAACTATCCATCCTGTCATCATTGTGTAGCCCTCTATCAGGTCTCCTACCAGCTGCTGTCTTTCCAGTGAAAACAATCCTGGTCTTTCTTTTATAGATTCCCTACAGTATGGAAACAGACCCTTTGGCCCATCAAGTCCACACTGACCTGCTGAAGAGTGCACAGTCCCGATCTTTACCCCTGACTAATGCACCTAGCACTATGGGGCAATTTAGCATGGCCAATTCACCTGACCTGCACATCCTTGGATTGTGAGAGGAAATCGGCGCACCCGGAGGAAACCCACACAGACACGGGGAGAATGTACAAACTCCACACAGACAGTCGCCCGAGGCTGGAATTGAACTCGGGTCCCTGGCATTGTGAGGTAGCAGTGCTAACCACTGAGCCACCGTGCCACCCAACCTTTCCCCACAGCCACGCCCTCGAGACCAGGCAACATCCTGGTGAACCTTCTCTGCACTCTCTCCAAAGCTTCCAACGTCCTTCTGGTAGTGTGGCAATCAAAACTGCAGACAATACTCCAAGTGCGGCCTAACAAGGGCTTTCTACAGCTGCAACATGGTTTGCCAACTCCATGCCCCGAGTAAGAGGGCTTGTTTCCACTCTGTCTGAATCGGTGAGATTAGCTACTGGTTGATGGAGGGGGGGACCCAAAAGACACATAAGGGGAGCCCACAGAATAAAACAAAGGCATGCCAGACTCTATTGGCTGACAAACCATCACACTAACCTCAAACACTTCCTCATCCAATATCCTGGTACCGAACACGGTGATTCCATTGGTGCTGATCTCTGGATTGTCACTTCGAGCTAGATGCTCAGATATCTGCTGGCTGCAGTCAATGATCAGCGTGACATTCTTCCCTTCAACGCTGATCGCCAGGCGGTGCCACCTGCAAAACACAACCAGCGGGTACCGTCAGAGACGAGGGCGTGAACAGACCTGAGCCTGACGCACTGCTGGGCGCGAGGGTTACTCACCGGAAGAAACAGCACTCGCTCAAGCGACAACCGAACACTCCCATCCAGCAACAATTGTGCACTCAGTCTGCCCACCCCACACCCCGATAGCCTGCATTTACATAGCGCCTTCAACATCATCCCAACGCACTTCACGGGCGTGGGGAGCGGCCTTGCACAGAACGGTTTCGATCATACCCGATGGGGGGAGCACTCGGCCACGTGATCCCAAGGTTCGCCAGAGTGTTCGGCATAAGGGGGTGCATCGAAAGGACGAGGTGGAGGAGGGGCCAGCGCAGAAAGTGTTGGAGAAACTCAGCAGGTCTGGCAGCTCTCTGGGTCTCCAGTCCTGAACAAGGATCATAACGGACTCAAAATGTTAACTCTGTCTCTCTTTCTCTCTTCACTGACCCTGCTGAGTTCCTCCAGCAGTTTTTTTTTGCATTTGTCTCAATCTCCAGCATTTGCTTTCATTGAGAGAGTGAGGAGGGGGCTGGTGTGTGCCACTCTTCAAGGAGGTCAGATTTCTTCCTTCAGAGGGTCATTAGTAGTGAAGTAGAGAGCAGTGAACATGTTCAATAATCTAAACAGTATTCTGACGGACAAGACAGCCAACGATTAAGACAAATATTCTGAAAAATTCTAATCATTGGGCAGGCATGGTGGCTCAGTGGTTAGCACTGCTGCCTTACAGCAATGGGGACCCAGATTCAATTCCACTCTCAGGTGACTGTCTGTGTGCAGTTTGCACATTCTCCCTGTGTCTGGGTGGGTTTCCTCTGGGTGCTCTGGTTTTCTTCCAAAGTTTCTGCAGGTTAGGGTGGATTGGCCATGCTAAATTGCCCATTGTGTCCAGGGATTTGCAAGCCAGGTAGGTTAGCCATGGGGAAATGCAGGGTTACAGTGACTGGGTGGGAAGCTCTTCAGGTGATTGGTGTGGTCTGGATGGGTCGAATGGCCTGCTCACACACTGTAGGCAATCTGTGATTCCCACTGCGGCTATCATCAGAGAACACTCCTTTCATGACCGAGTCTTGGCTCATATCCAACGCCCTTATCCTGGATGATCTGGTTCCTACAAATATTCTGGATATTGTCCAGACCATGTGGAAGCAATTAGAACATTCTGTCATGATGCTTCACCACAATCCCATTGATAGCACCACTGGTAGAAGGTATATTGACAACAGGACCCTGCCAACAAAGTGCATCAAACAATTATATGTCACACCCGCTTTGGGGAAACTAGAATGACCTTAGGACCTTTGCTCCTTGCTGCTTGTTGCTTTAAACTGTGGTACCTTGGAAGGAGCTCTCCAGCTCTCTTTGTTTACAGAGTCCCGTAAACCCAACCTCTGTTCCGGAACCTCTTGGACACCTCTCCTCCTATCTCACAATCAGGTTTTGGTTTTCTTTATAACATGAAGCTATCTGCTCGGACATTTTTATCGGCACGTCTTCGTCGCGTCCTGACGTGGGACCTTCTGGCCGAGAGATACGGACACTACCACCACGTCACAGGACCTTTCTTGACATATGTTGGTCATTGGGGCGGCACGGTGGCTCAGTGGTTAGCACTGCTGCCTCACAGCGCCGGGGACCCGGGTTCGATTCCAACCTTGGTTGACTGTCGGTGTGGAGTTTGCACGTTCTCCCAGTGTCTGCGTGGATTTCCTCCCACAATCCAAAGATGTGCAAGTTAGGGTGGATTGGCTATGGGAAGTTGCCCATTGTGTCCAGGGAAGTGTAGGTTAGGTGCATTAATCAGGGGTAAATATAGAATAATTAAGGTCGGGGAATGGGTCTGGATGGGTTATTATTCGGAGGGTCGGTGTGGACTTGTTGGGCCGAAGGACTTGTTTCCACACTGTAGGGATTCTGAGTATAACCCTGCTATAATGTGCCTTGGGGACATCTCCCTTCTTAAACATGCTGCATAACTGGACGCAATGGAATACACTACCTTTGGAACGCAGATAGTAAACTGGAGACATTAACTGACTCCGCCAGTGGTTCATGCAAAGATGCATCTGAGGTAAACATTGACGAGTGACTGAACAGTAGGAGGAAGGGTGAAAGTGTGCTGTACTTACTTGCCATCAGCCAGGTTAATTTTTTTGAAGATGGGATATTCCTCAGGGGTTGGTTTGCCTGTTTGATCCTCATAAAGGAAGACAGGAGATCGCCCAATCTCTACCCCGAGCTGTTGTATTCCTTGGTCATTGTAAATGGACAGCAGGAAAAACTGAGACATTTTCTTGGCCTTCAGTGTCATTAGGATGGAGAAATTCTCTGGAAAATGTCCATCTAAAAGTTTTATAGGGAAAAGAAGTATTTATAAACACACTTATTAACAAAATATGGCGTGATTACATTCCTTAAAGGCACACACATCGAAACGAATGACTACCATTTTTTTTGAGAGTCTTTCAACATTTCACACAGGCACCGACCTGGCCTACTCGAGGCACTACACCACTTTTTTTCTCCATTGGCATCACCCTCTCCCTGAATGGAACTTTCTAGAACCATTTGCGCTGCGGATACCTCATGAGATGCCAAGGATTCCTGGTTTCGATTAAATTTCGAAGCCTGTAGTTACCTCACTCCTCAGTGAGCTGAGATTTCTTCCATCAGTGTTTGGGAATCTCTTGCCCAGAGAGTAGCGGAAACTGGAGTCATTGAAAATGTTGAAAAATCTAAACTGGGTTCTGATGGACAACAGAGCCCATGATTATGAGGGACAGTGAAGAAGGTAATACAAAGGCTGCAATCAGATCAGTAGGATCTTACCGATGGGCTAAATGGCCTGTTCCTACTGACATGAAAAAGACAAGAGAGGCTGATATTATTGTTTTTGGAGTGGGGTAGGGAGAGGGGAGAGGAGATGTAAAAGAGAGGCTCAGACTGATAGAGTTGATAGGGAGGGACTGCTTCTTGTGGTAAAAGGGTTGGTAATGAGGTGACAATATTGAAGGTGGCTGGTCAAGGAATCAAAAGGGGATGATGTGGAGCATTTCCATTCAATGGTTCTGGTTTGGAATGTGGTGCGTCAGAGTTGGAAAGAGATTCAATTGTGTCTTCCAAAAGGGAAGTGGAGAAATAGGTGACATACTGAGATATGTGTGAAGCTATGGATATGAGGAACAAGCAGGGGCTAACTGGAGTTTGGCTTATGAAGAGAGATCGAGCAGTTTTGGCTGAAACTCTCTGGAGATTAGGAGAACGAGAGATGTAATTTAGGTGCGTATGATGCTGAGGATCGAGAGTGTGATGCTGGAAAAGCACAGCAGATCAGGCAGCATCCAAGGAGCAGGAGAATCGACGTTTTGGCATAAGGCCTTAATCAGGAACCCTTTCCTGATGAGGGCTCATGCCCGACACGTCGATTCTCCTGCTCCTCAGATGCTGCCTGACCTGCTGTGCTTTTCCAGCACCACCCTCTCGACTCTGATCTCCAGCATCTGCAGCCCTCGCTTTCTGCGTGCGTGAGATGCTATCGGGGATTTACAAAGCCGACAGAGGGAGGATGTTTCCCCTTGTGGGACAATCTAGAACGAGAGGTCATAACTTCAGGATAAGGGGCAATAGATTTAAAAACAGAGATGAGGAGAAACTACTCCTCTCAAAGGATGGTCTATGCAGAATTCACTTCCCTGGAGTGTGGTGGATGCTGGGACAGTGAGTAAACCTAAGGAGGAGATAGACAGATTTTTAATTAGCAATGAGTTGAGGCGTTATGGGCAGAGGTCAGGAGGGTGGAGTTGAGGTCTCATAGAGGCCAGCCATGATTGTATTAAATGGCGAAACAGGCTTGAGGGGCTGAATGGCCTACTGCTCCCTAGTTTTTATGTTCCTTGTTAGACAGGTCCACCAAAGAAACAGCACATAATCAGCAGGTCTGGCAGCCTCGTGGAGAGAAGAACAAGAATTCAAAGATGGAGCAAGTTAGGGTGGGAAATGCAGGGGTTGGGGGGGGGGGGGGGGGGGTTGGGTGGGATGCTCTTCGGAGGGTCAGTGTGGACTTGTTGGGCTGAATGGCCTGTTTCCACACTGAAGGGATTCTATGTCTTAACATTTCGAGTCCAGTGTGACTTCTTCAGAACTGACCCGAAATGTGACACCGTTTTTCTCTCTCCACAGAAGCTGCCAGACCCACTGAGTTTCTCCAGCACTCTCTGCTTCTCTTTTAATTTCAGTTTTGCAGGATTTCGCTTTTAAACGTGTGTCAGTTGTGTTTAACTGGTTGCAGGTGGAGGGCAATGACGGGGGGTTTTACTTGAGCTCAGATGGGAGAGACACTAGGGTCTCGTAGTGCAGTGGCAGCGTCCCTATCTCTGGGCCAAAACGTTAAGGGTTTAATTCAAATTTCAGGATGTGATGACCATGGAGATATTATCACCACACATCCAAAGAAGCTCATCAACCTCGTAAGCAGGTGCTGTGGTGAGGTTAGGAGCCATATGCTAGTGATCTTACGCACCATAAATAAATCAAAGATTGTCTTGGTCTCTTTCAGAGAGTACAGCATCGTTTAATAAGTACAATCTGAGCAAGCTTCCACATGTCACATTGTTGCTTCACCTGGTTAGGAGTTTACTCTTGGCCCAAGATCTGTTTTGTGCTCAAATACAAGGACTCACAGTGGATCCTCAGCCTCAATTTCAGCTTCAGGGTAATCCAAGCATCTCAATTTACAGCGGGCCATGAAACAAATCCCCCAACCCTGAACCCGAACCCACCCCACCACCTACAGCTTTGCAGGAACTGTATCAACCAAAGTTTGCAAACTGCAATATAAACACACCTGGGAATAACTGCGTTGTCAGGGCGCTAAAATGAGTTTTGTTTTCTAACCGGAGTGCAAGATCTGTCTCTTCGGAGCCTTTTCGATGTGTGCAAAATCCCGCGACTGTTACGACTCCATCCAGGGTGTCCTGGAGGTCCAGTATTTGCAAGACATCGACTGGGTCCTCTGCAAGAGTCAACGGAACATTTATTGGATGTGGCTAATGCATCTGGATTTACCCAGAAACGTGTTGCCAGGCAATGTTTTAACAAAATATTCAGCCGTACATCCTAAGGAGAGATAGAGTACAGGCAGTTCCGCCATAACGCGCGTTTCGTTAATGTGAATTGACAAATTGGGGACACTGTTTCCAAAGCGCAGACTTTTAAAGCGTATATTGCTTACAATATGATTCCGGCCCCATTAGTTTAAATGGTGCTGCTATTATGTGATGTTCTCATAATACGGGGTCGCACAAGAACGGAACTATCATGTTATGGCAGAACCGAATGTAATCCAACGATGCTCTTTAAGCCAAATGTCCTTTCATGCACACATCATTTCACTTGATGCTGAGAATTCGCAATCAACAGGGTTTTGTTACATTCCAAATTCTCCTGTTCTCCCAGAAATTTGATCTGGCTGCTTTCAGTCCTCATCTTGAAACTTCGGTCAGTTCCAAACACTTGTTTTCCACCCACCCACCCACCAGCCAGCAAGCTACTGTCAGCCTGAACAGCCCGAGAATCACAGCACGGTGGCTCAGTGGTTAGCACTGCTGCCTCACAGCGCCAGTGACCTGGGTTCGATTCCAGCCTCAGGTGACTGTATGGAGTTTGCACGCTCTCCCTGTGCCTGTGTGGGTTTGTTCCTGTTTCTTCCCACAGTCCGGAGATGTGCGGGTTAGGCAAGTTGGCCGCGCTAAGTTGCCTGTAGTTTTCAGGGATGTATAGGTTAGCTGCATTGCCGAGGGATTAGAGAGCGGAATGAGTCTGGGTGAGTTACTCGTCGATGGTTAGTGTGGACCTGTTGGGCTGAAGGGCCTGTTTCTACACTGCAAGGATTCCAGGAGAATCAGACAGTAAAGAGGCCTTCTCGCCCATCAAATTTACACCAGCAAAAACTACTCTAACTCTACGTTTATTCCAGCTCTTGACCCACAGTCTCAAATGTTAAAGTGTTTTTTTTTTCATTTTCACGTCAGTAAGATTTCGTGTCTCCACCACCCTCCTAGCAGTGTGCCCCCAATGAAATCAGAGTTCACGGTCTGACGTTGTTGATTTCAGCGTCGAGTCCAGCTTTCACTGAGCTTCATAAAGGCAGTATGGCAGATCGAGGGCAGAGATGTCAGCGTGAGAGTGAGAATACCCAGTGACAGAAGCTCAGCACCAAGGGAAGGTATTCTGCAAACAGCAGAACCTACAGTACTCTGAGCAATGAACACAGAGACCGGATTCCTTCTCTTCTATGCACGTTTTGATTTTTCTCCGAAAGTGTTGCTTTCAGGCAGCAGCACACATACTTTGCTCCACCCCAACCCCCTCCCCAATCCATCACCATCGGGCACGGCACAGTGGCTAGCATGGCTGCCTTACGGCGCCAGGGACCCGGGTTCGATTCCAGCCTCGGGCGACTGTCTGCGTGGATTAGCTTCCCTACACTGTGGAAACAGGCCCTTCGGCCCAACACGTCCACACCGACCCTCCAAAGAGTAACCCACCCACCGACTAAGGCAACTTACACTATGGACAACTTAGCATGGCCAATTCACCTGACCTGCACATCTTTGCACAGTGGGAGCAAACTCACGCAGACACGGCGAGAATGTGCAAACTCCACACTGACAGTTGCCCAAGGCTGGAATCGAACCTGTGACCCTGGTGCTGTGAGGCAGCAGTGGTAACCACTGAGCCACCGTGGAGTTTGCATGTTCTCCCCATGTCTGTGTGGGTTTCCTCCAGGTGCTTCTGTTTCCTCCCACAATCAAAAGATGTGCAGATTAGGGTGGATTGACCATGCTAAACTGTCCATAATGTTCAGGGATGTGTAGACCGGGTGGATTAAGCCATGGTAAGATAAGATGTGTCTGGGTGGGAGAGTCAACGCAGACTCAATGGACCAAACAGCCTCTCCCTGCACCATAGGCATTCTTTCTAAGATTCTGTTCCCTTTAACCCTGGCTGACCAATCATTTGTCATTTAATCTTGCCCGTCTTCCACCCTATCACGGGCGTCTGTTTTATCCTTGTTCCCAACCCTCCATGTTCAAAGCCTCTCTAAGTTTTCCAAGTTCTGCCAGCCTGAGAGACAAACTCTGTCTCTCTCTATCCAGCCTCAGACCCGCTGAGCGTTTCCAGTCTCCTCTGTTCTGAGATCCAATTCCCAGCATCTGCAGAATTCTGCTCCTCAGGTTCAATCTATTGTTCATCTGCCAAGCTAGTTCTGCAAATAAATACTCTCGCTCATCGTTCATGTTATAATCCCTGCGACATGTCCAACTGGCAGCGATGTAACAGGATACCGCCTCGGCAAGATTCAGCTATCCCAGCTTTCTAGAGGAAGGGAGCAACACATTTGACATTGCCTTATTCAGGAAATAACTATTTGTTTTCACAGCTAGGCAGCCATTAATCACAGCCAGCACTGCCGCTGCAATTTAATCAGCTTTCCTTATTAAATCAAGCTTTGGACTGACTCTGCAGTCAAAAAAAGATAACTCCTGTTCTAAGGCTACTGAAAAGATGTCATTTATTTCTGTTGGGGATGGCCCAATATGTACTTTGTAAAGCTACTCTATGTGATTTTCCCTTTACAATGAATTTGCGATATCCCCCTCTCCCAGTTATAATTGCTCACGGGACACACTGCCAGAATTAAAGAAATTTCTACTCAGCAGCCAGTCAAAGCTACACTTGATCTGACAGGGCATATTAGATTCCTAGTGCAGACTATCCGTCAAATTTTCCTCCCTCGAGCGAAAGTATTTTTGGACCATCATCTGACTTTTTGATAAGATAAAATAAGGACCATGCTTCCCCGGGTGAATTAAAACAGCAAGAGGCGATGGCCTTGTGAAATTGGCACTAGTTTATTAATCCAGAGACCTAGGTAATGTTCTAGGGGATCTGAGTTCTAGTGAGATTTGAAATCAATGAAGATATCCAATGATGACCATAAGGAAAACCCATCTGGTTCAGTAAAACCTAACTGGGACCCCTCATTATGGAAAATCCTTTGACAATCCAGCAACATCTAAAAGCCAAAAGAACGGTGGATGCTGTGAATCAGAAGTTGCTGGAAAAGCCAAGCAGGTCTGGCAGCACCTGTGATGAGAAGCCAGAGTTAATGTTTGGGGTCCAGAGAAGAAGGGACACTTGACCCGAAACGTTAACTCTGATTTTTCTTCACAGGTACTGCCAGACCTGCTGAGCTCTTCCAACAACTTCTGATTTTGTTTAGCAACATCGAACTCACTACTTATATATCTATCCATATACCTTGGGGGTAGATGATAGCCTAGTGGTATTATCACTAGACTATTAACCCAGGGGTCCATGTAATTTCCTGGGGTCCTGGGTTCAAACTCTACTATGGCAGATGGTGAATTTTGAATACAGTAACAATCTGGAAATAAGTGTTTAATGATGACCATGAATCCATTGCCAATGGTCATAAGTCATAGAGATGTACAGCTTGGAAACAGACCCTTCGGTCCAACCCATCCATGCCGACCCAGATATCCCAACCCAATCTAGTCCAGCACCTGACCCATATCCCTCCAAACCATTCCTATTCATATATCCATCCAAATGCCTCTTAAATGTTGCAATTGTACCAGCCTCCACTACATCCTCTGGCAGCTCATTCCATAGGGAAAACAGCCCCAGCCTGTTCAGCCTCTCCCTGTAGCTCAGATCCTCCAACCCTGGCAACATCCTTGTAAATCTTTTCCGAACCCTTTCAAGTTTCACAACATCTTTCCGATAGGAAGGAGACCAGAATTGCACGCAATATTCCAACAGTGGCCTAACCAATGTCCTGTACAGCCGTAACATGACCTCCCAACTCCTGTACTCAATACTCTGACCAGGTCAAGGAAAACCCACCTGGTTTACTATTGTTCTTTAGGGAAGGAAACTGCCATCCTTACCCGGTCTGGCCTACATGTGACTCCAGACCCACAGCAATATGGTTGACTCTTAACTTCCCTCTGGGCAATTAGGGATGGGCAATGTGTGCTGGTCTAGCCAGCGATGCCCTAATCCCGTGAATGAAAAAAAAACAGAATGGAATGAATAACAGAGGAAAACAAAAAGGGAGGTGAACCCGGAATGGCTGTGAATTGTAACCACATGATTGGTCTTGGCGAGGTGAAGAATAAATAGGACCAGGGATGGGAGGTCAAGCTCCAAACTGACCAGCGATCCCATGTCTCTCAGAGATGGGAATCAATAAAAACACCTTCCCCAGCTCTGGCATGGGATGCAGGAGAACACAGTGTTTAGGATGGGGTCAGGTCCTATCTAACAACTTGTCCACGAGGTTAGGAATGATGAAATGGAGAGCAGCCCACACCATGTGGAGCTGTCATTCAAGGGAGGAGGGGGGTGGAATAGAGAGGATCCATCCTGACGATGGACAGAAAGAGAAAGGAATGACAAGTGGCTTTGCATCAATGAGCTGAGTCAGGAATGACGGGAAAAGGAATCAAGGAGAAAATGTGGCTCTTGCAGTTTTAGATGGCCCAGGGATCAGAATTTTAAACTTTAGTCTTTAATAAATAAGCCAGCGCTCCTCTGCGTATAGTGTGTTAAGGCATGAGTCCTGACTGGAGGCTTTACTAAGCTTCATGCAGTCAGTTAAAATGCAGCCTGGACACTTCCAGGTTGTGTCAGGTCATAGGTCAAAAACAAGAGAATGTGACGATAGAGAACGTGTCTGGGAGAACAGGGAACTCCAGACCTGATTATTAGCCACTGTATGAATCCCACAGATATCTCCTGGATCTCTTCATCAGAAGGAACGCTGCTTTGTTGTCGATCCAATGGCATGTTTTGAGAGGTGTAATTAATCTTTGAAGCGAAAGAGGAAAGAAAGCAAGGGTGCTTCAGAACAAGCAATGAAAATTTATCTTGCTTTGAAGAAAGGCGAGAGCGATGAGATCAGGGATGGAGCGGAGTGGGTGCTGGAGGGCAGGAGCATCGCCAGTAAGGGCTGGAGGAGGGGGAGAGGGGGGCAGGGAAGCAGGTGGAGTAAAGTCTAGACAGGAAATTGAGTCAAGCTGCCTGACTGAGATGGCCTCCTTGGTAAGGCCTACTCACAGCTGCTCAGTCCAACCCTCACACTCAGCTAGGTGTCAACAAGATGTTGCCATGGTGACCTGTGATAGACAGGTGCACAATATTCTGCTGATTAGGAGACGGGGAACTCACAGCATGTACAGATCACCAGACCCAGCAACTCAATGATAGAAATAGCACAGCAATGAGAAATGACACAGTATTTACATTCCTTGGTGAAACACCATCACACTGATAATCAGCAAGTGCCAACAACACACACACAGTCACAGACACGTGTACACAGTCACTGACACACACATACATAGACACACACATACATAGACACACAGTCACATACATGCGCGCACAGACACACACACACTGACACACACATACATAGACACACACACAGACACACACGCTGACGCACACATATAGACACACCGTCACATACGCACCCATCCCTCACCCCCTCAAACACACATACACACCCACATGCCCCCTCCCCTCCCCCACCTCACACACACACAGAAGCAGACACTGATAAGAGACCAGCATCACCTAAGGATGATGTAAACAATGTATTGTGCAGGGAAAAATGCAAATAGTGAACTGGTGATGCATGGGGTCGGACATCTGCATATTTGGCAACCTAGGTAACTCAAAACACGCATTTTATTTGTATAAAAAGGCAGAAATCTGGACTGAAGTACAATCGTGTAGAAAAGTCTATCCCATCTGCCTTAGTCCTGGGATTTCGATACACACTGCCGACAGACATCTTATATTTGCTTCAATAAAGGCCTGGTGTTGAACACACTGCTAAGCAGTAGACAGCAAACGATTGGGCTGATAAAAAAAACTCACTAACCCGCTGCTTCACATTGTATCAATGACCCTGTGTACGTTACAATGCAATAGCCAAGATGTAGGCAACACTGAAAACTCCGACAATGAAGCATCTTTAGTGATTTACCGCAATAAAGGTGCTCGTGAAATGCAAGCTCTTGTTTTGAAATGTACCTTGCAACACGGCACGCACAAACAAGTGAACGCCCCTCTGCAGAGTCACATCGAAACACACAAGACTAGGAAAGGCCACGCTAATTCAACCCCTTCATCACCTCCATCCCACTATCACCTTGGATCCAATGTCTTGAGACTGATTCCCGGGATGGCAGGACTGAGATATGAAGAAAGATTAGATCGACAGGGCTTGTACTCGTAGAATTTAGAAGAATAAAGGGGGATCTCATAGAAACGTATAAAATCCTGATGGGACTGGACAGGCTAGATGTGGGAAGAATGTTCCCGATGTTGGGGAAGTCCTTGGTCTAAGATCAAGGGGTAAGCCATTTAGGACTGAGGGATGCGGAAGACTTTCTTCACTCAGAGAGTTGTGGACTTATGGAGTTCCCCAACAGGAAGCTGTTGGGGTCAGTTTGTTAGATATATTCAAGAGGGAGCTGGATGAGGACCTCACAGCTAAAGGGATCAAGGGATATGGGGAGAAAGTGGGAGTGGGATACTGAGATTGCACAGTCAGCCATGTTCATACTGAATGGTGGGGTAGGCTCGAAGGATCAAATGGCCTACTTCTGCTGCTATTTTCTATGTTTCTACATTCCGAGACCTGAATGATAATGGCAGAGGCAACAGGAGCTATAGATTGTATGAGGAGCTGTTGTTCGATGGCTGACATGCAGTCAGTCGTCAGGTGCAGCATTTCAATTGCCACAGCTAAATGGCCACCTCTGACTGTAACAAGCTTGGTGGGCCAAGTGTAGACAGACAGCGGTCCACTAAAGCAGAAACAGTTGGCTTTAATTTATTGTTTTGGCAGGTGACAGCAACATCACAAAATCGCTGATGAGTTGGAGAGATGATCAGAGGGTGGAAAACTCAGCTCTCCTCAGCAAATCATGGCACGGCGACTCAGTGGTTAGCACTGCTGCCTTACAGCGCCAGGCACCCAGGTTCGATTCCAGCCTCGGGTGTCTGTGTGGGCTTCCTCCCACAGTCCAAACATGTGCAAGTTAGGAGAATTGGCCATGCTAAATTGTCCACAGTGTTCAGAGATGAGTAGATTAGGTGCAGGGGTAAGTTTGTCTGGGTGGGTGAGTATTTGGAGGATCAGTGTGGATCTGTTGGCCCGAAGGGCCTGTTTCCACACAGTAGGGATTCTAATCTATCCTAAATCAGGACGAGTTGTCTGAAATACATGAAGCTGTTCCCACTCGGAAAAGGAACAACTGTTGTGCAAACAAAGTAAGGGGCAATGTGAGAAAGAAACCTCCTCCACACGGCAAGTAGTGAGGGCTTGGAAATCTGGTGGAGACAGTCTTGGAGGGCCCTGGATAATTATTTGGATTGAAATGTTGCGCAGGGATTTGTGGAAAAGGTAGGAGATTAGCATTATGGATAGAACGAGTGCAGGCACGATGGGCCGAATGGCCTCCTCCTGCACTGTAACAGTTCAGGGATCATTCTCTAGAGCTGCTTGCAACTGCTCCTGCCAAGGATCTGCTGCCAGTGGTGCCTTACACCAACGTCACACGCGCCCTTCGCAGCTCAACACCACCCGGTCTGTGATACCCATGACCCAGCCGGATCCACGGTGAGCCCTCTTCCCCCTCCCCCGCCAACCCTTCCCCATTGAGCCCTCGTGGAGGAGATCTCTGCAGCTTTCCAGCTCTGAACAAATGCTCAAAACACTGCCATGACTTTTGCCTCTCGCTTTTTAAGGGTTCTTTTAGCCTTTGCATTTTGCAACACCTCTTCATTTGTCGTGTGCTCTGTATATAGAACTTTGACTGTACATCTTTGCATCTATATTTCAAAGCAAAGATACCTATTAATTTCAGAAGCAGACAGGAAAGTGGATAGAATGTAGCATCTTACAATTATATGTCTGTAATGATCGATATACAAACTGCATTATATTGCAAGATTATATAAACTGCAATTAAGATCCAATTTCATGCAGCTTATGTATGATACAGTTTTTGATTTGTAAGATATTCGTGTATAAGCTGCATTATACCATAAGTTTATAGATATAAGATGCATTAAATTATAAGTATACAAATATAATTTGCATTATCATGTATCTTATAATTTAACACACTTTATATCTATAATGTCACACTATAATACATCTTATTTGTGAATATCTTACAATATATTGCAGTTTATTATGTATAACCTGACAATTTAACACACCTTGTATCTATGTATAATCTAACAATATAATGCAGTTTATATATACATAACCTAATAGTACAATACTACTTATATATATCACACACATATATCTTACAATTTATAGCAGTTTGTATTCACAACCTCACAATATAATGCAATATAAGGGACCTAACAATATATTGCAGCTTATATCTATAACCTAACAGTAGAATACAGCTTATATATATAGATGCAAATATCTTACAATTTATTGCAGCTTATATTTACAATCTTACAATATAATGCAGTTAATGTATGGCACAGACTCATCACTTCGTAGCTCATGTTAGGGAAACATACGCTCTCGGATTTACAACATATCATATTATGGATGTATCTCGGTGTGGTTTAGCCAGTGAATCACTTCAGAAGGCATTGACTGAGATAAAGAAAGAACTGCTTGTGTTTAGCACCTCTCACATGACCTCAGAATGCCCCCGAGTGTGTCTTACATTCAATGGGGCATTTCATTTCCCAGTGATGCCACTGTTACAACACAGAGAAAGGTGGCAGCCCATTTGTGGAGGGCAGGCTCCCACTAAGAGCGATGCTGTCAATCACCAGACATTCCATGGGCACTATATAAATGCAAGACATCCTTTCAGGGAGAAAAATATACCAGACGACAGCTCGCTGGTTTGAAACCCTGTACAGGATGAAAAATGGGCAACTTCTGCAGAATGCAGCCCTCAAGGCACCATCGATAAAAACCTCGACTGTCAACAGCAGAAGAAGATTTATTCAGACACCAGGATTCTGAGACACTGATTGTCAGCGAATTCACGAGATGCTGGACTGACGTCAAGATTGCGAGTCCTGGGATCTTGACTCTGTGCAGGTTTCTGACTGCAGGGAGCTGCTCAGTAAATGATGAGCAATGAAGAGGGAACAGGTGAGTGGGTTTTAGGCTGTGTCACTGAGAGAACGGCCACAGTAAGGTGACAACTACACACACACATTCCAATTAGTCACCTCTGCTTCCAGACCACGATCCCAAAGCAGCTCAATCAGTCATATCGTCTCACTGAGCATGTGCCAGATTTAACCAGTCCCTTCTTGGGGAAGGGGATGGCCCTCAAGGGATCCTACCATTACCTATTCATTTCTTCACTGTTTCAATACCATTGAACCTCTACAGTGTGGGGGCATGCCATTTGGCCCATCAAGTCTTCGATGACCCTCCAAAGAGCATCCCAAACCAGACCCCCATTCCTGCATTTCCCCTGGCTAACCAAAACACGATGGGTAATCTAGCAATGGCCAATCCACACAGCCTGCACATCTTTGGACCGTGGGAGGAAACCCACGCAGACACGGGGAGGATGCGCATACTCCACACAGACTGTCTCCCGAAGGTGGAATTGAACCCTGGCGCTGTGAGGCAGCAGTGCTAACCACTGAGCTACTGTGCTTCTCCAGACACTGATGCTGCTGCAAGGGCATCCCTTCACCCACCTTCCCATATCGCACACTCAGCCCGTTGTGTCCGTGCTGGCTCCTGAGGGCATCCCCACCCCCAGCTCCGTTAGTCCTTTCGCTCCCGAGTATCTTGAAAGTTCTTGGGTTGGCTTTGACTCGGGCGATGCGTTCCAGGTCACTCGTTGCGTCCGGATGGAATCCGGGGTGTCTCCTCCAATCATATCTGACCTGCGTCGCCCCGGTTACCAGCCTCGGTCCCCAGGAGAACCCCAGTTCCTGCTCAGTTACTGCCCACGCCTCCTCTCCACACACTCTCCCCTGTGCACATCCTCCAAGGCCTGAGGTGGAAGTTGGGTCAAAGGGATCTGGCTGCATCTGATTAATCACTCCCAGACCACAGCTTATAACTTCCTCAGCAGCTGGACTGCAAACGCAGGAAACCATTCAACCATCTGCACCGACCACTGGTCTCTTTGAGACGAAGTATAGACGTGGTGGGGCATAAATGTGGAAAGAATCCCCTCTCTGGGGCGGGGTGGGGGTGGAGGTAATGCAGGTTGGGTCTTCTCATTCAAATACACTTTTCTCAGCTTGTTACCCATGTAGGGAGAAGCCCACCCTCCCCAAGTGTTACAGGGAGAGAGGTTGGAAACTCACTGGGACCTTCGGGACTGAGCACCACGTTCAAGAGAGAGCACCTCACTCAGTGCAACCCAGCAGCGTCACTCACCAACACCATCTCACCACCCACCCACCCCAACCCACAACCCAGCGTTGAGGAGACAATGGCCGAGTGGCTCATCCAGCGACCCAGGTAATGTCCCTGGTTCGAATCTCTCAACATGGTGGAATTTGAACCCAATGAACAAAGTCTGGGATTACCATTGTCAGAAAAACCCATTGGATTCACTAATGCCCCTTTAGGGGAGGCAATGGCTTAGTGGTATTATCACTAGACGCTTAACCTGGAGACCCAGGTAATGTTCTGGGGACCCAGGTTCAAATCCTGCCACGGCAGATGGTGGAATTTGATTCAATAAATATCTGGAATTAATTGTTGAATCCATTGTTGATTGTTGCAAAGCCCATCTGGGTCACTAATGTCCTTTAGGGAAGGAAACTGCCATCTTTACCCGGTCTGGCCTACATGTGACTCTAGACCCACAGCAATGTGGTTAACTCTCACTTACCCTCTGGGATGGGCAATAAATGCTGGCCTAGCCAGTGACGCCCTCACCTCATGAATGGAGAGAAACAAAATCACCAGAGATGCCACAATCTTGGTTAAAAAAAGTGATATCACATTCTCACACAATCCCTCCCTTAGATGTTCTCCTGAAGGATGCGCAAAAAGGGAAGTTCTTATCCCTAAACATGCCATTGCAGGCTGCGGGGGTGAAGGGCCCCTTGAAAGAATCCAGCTGCAGAAGATGGCACAAAAGGGTGATTGATCTGCTGCCCTCTCCCATGATGTACCACTGCCTACTCCATGTGTCAAGCCACTGTGAGTGAAAGTTGGCATTGGGAATGGATGCCAGGCATCTCCACCAGACATCTCATGTGCAATCAATAGTAAGCATCCTGTCTGGAAGCATCACAGCTTGGTACAGCACCTGCTCTGCTCTGGGCCGTAAGAAACTACAGAGACTTGTGAACACAGCCCAGTCCATCACACAAACCAGCCTCCCATCCATTGACTCCAACTACACTTCCCACTGCCTCGGGAAGGCAGCCAACACCTTCACAGACACCCTCCCCCCACCCCGGTTATACTCTCTGCCAACCTCTCCCGTCAGGTGGAAGGTATAGAAGCTAAACGCACAGACCAGCAGGTTCATGAACAGCTTCTACCCCACTTCTGAGTGGACCTCTGAAATTTTAAATTTAATGGTGATCTAACTCTTTGTGCCCCTTCTCTGCAGTTGTAACATTGCATTCCTCGCTCTGTTCTGTTATTCTTACGCACTTTGTATGGTATGATCTGCCTGCACTGCACGCAAAACAAAACTTTTCACTGTACCGAGGTACATGTGACAATAATAAATCAAATCAACGTCTGTCATTTAATCGCAGGAGACCATACACACCTGAGAGCTTGTCACCAGAGGTATGGAAGGAGGGCAGAATAACATCAAATGGCCTTTGCAATCGAGATCTCTTTTGGGTTCAACCTGACTTAGGTGTGCTGGCATTAGCATTGGCATTGCTGATGAAGAGCTTATGCCTGAAACGTCGATTCTCCTGCTCCTCGGATGCTGCCTTGATCTGTTGTGCTTTTCCAGCACCACACTCTCGACTCTGATCTCCAGCATCTGCAGTCCTCACTTTCTCCCAGGTACATCAGGTTATCTCAGTCCATCAGGTCAGGCTACCCCTAACACAGTCAGTGTTTAATAACAGCAAGCTAGACTAAACATGTCTGAGAGTTTTCATGAGACGATCAATATGGAGAGTGTTCGGTCAGTGTTTGCACAAAGAAACATCACATAATTAACACATCCAGTCTCTCCATAGCTCAGCGGTTAAGATTTAGGATGGGGTGAACGCTAGGTACCAGGGTAATTACGCTAACACTGACGGTCTAGCTGCCAAGTTCAAAATGTTCTCAAGGTTGATCTCTTACACGTTGGTCAGAGGGACAAGCGAGAATAACAAACAGAGACAGAAAGTGACAAGGGGAAGCGATAGTGAGAGAGAACAAGCAACAAGCAGGGACAGAGAAAAGGAAGCACAACTGACAGAGAGAGTTTGATGAAAGACAGACAGAATGTGACATACGAAGAGGGAATGCGAATCAGATGCAGTGACTAACAGAGACAGAGAGCAGCTGACAGTGCCTGAGAGGAAGAAAGAGAGAGAGGAGAGAGACAAGTAGTGAGAGAGATGGAAAGACAGTAAGAACGGAAGAGACAGAGAGAGAGAGAGCATCAGACAGAGAATGACAAAGAAAGACAGACAGAGAGACAGGCAGAGTGAGAGATGGAGTGACAGCAACAGACGAAAGGGTTGCTGGTGGGAGAAATGCCATCTCCTTCAGGAATGACAATGTATTTCCAAGTCAAGGATAGTTGTGGCTTGGAGAGGAACTTTCAGAGGGTGGTTTTCCCATGGAATCTGCTGCCCTTGTCCGTCTAGATGGAAGCGGTCGCAGACTTGCAAGATGCTGTCCAAGTAACCACAATGTATTGTGTGGATGGTGCACACTGCTGTCTCAGTGCATAGGTGGTGGAGGGAGTGAATGTTTGTAGATGTGGTGCCAATCCAGCAGGTTGCTTTGTCCTGGATGATGTCAAGCTTCTTGAGTGTTGCTGGAGCTGCCCCCCCCCCGATTCAGGCAAGTGGGGAGTATTTCATCACACTCCTGACTGTACCTCATTGATGGTGGACAGGCTTTGGGGAGTCATGAAGTGAGTTATTCGCTGCAGTACTCCTAGCCTCTAACCCAGCTCTTGCAGCCGCTGTATTTATATGACCAGTCCAGTTCAGTTTCTGGCCTGTGATGTTGGTATTCGGGAATTCAGTAATGATAAACCTAGATGTTGAATGTTTACAGGAGGGCTTTAGTGTCACTCTTATCTGAGATGGTCATTGCCTGGAATTTGTGTGGCATGAACGTTACTTGCCACTTGTCAGGTCAAGCCTGGATATTAGCCTGCATTTGAACATGGGCTGCTTCATGAGTTGCGAATGGTTGTGAACATTGCGCAATCATCGGCGAGCATCCTCACTTCTAACCTTATGATGGAGGGAAGGTCTTTGCTGAAGCAGCTGAAGATGGTTGGGCCGAGGATGCTACCCTGAGGAACTACTGCAGAGATGTCCTGGAGCGGAGATGACCGACCTCCAACAATTGCAATCACCTTCCTATATATCAGATGAGACTCTAACCACTGCAGAGTTTGACCCCTGAATGCCCATTGATTTCAGTTTTACCAGGGCTCCTTGATGTCACACTCGGTTGAATGCAGCCTTGATGTCAAGGGCTATCCCTCTCTCCTCCCCTCTGGAATTCAGCTCTTTTGTCCATATTTGAGCTAATGCTGTAATGAGGTCAGGAGCTGAGTGGCCCTGTTGGAACCTAAACATAATGTCACTTATAGCACTGTTACTGACACCTTCCATCACTTTACTGATGACAGATAGTAGACTGATGAGTTGGTAGTTGGCTGGGTTGGATTTGTCCTACTTTTTCTGTGTATGACATACCTGAGCAATGTTCCAGATTTACATTAGTTCTGTTACAGCTCCCCCAATCCCCTCCCCACAGAAGTGACACTGTTTTCAGCATTTCTCCATTAGATTGGGTGAGGACCCCTGAAGAAGGGCTCCTGTCCGAAACGTCGATTCTCCTGCTCCTTGGATGCTGCCTGACCTGCTGCATTTTTCCAGCAACACATTTTCAGCTCTGATCTCCAGCATCTGCAGTCCTCACTTTCCCCTTGAGGACCACATTGCCCACATTAAATCCCACCCATTTATCCCACACGTTGAAGCCCTTTGTTGAGAAAGAATATGCAAGCAGAACTCCTGCTCTGAGTCGCTATCAGTAATCCTTGCTGGAAAACGAGCATTGTAAGACGATGTTAAGCTCAGACGCAATCCCCCTAGTTGGTCTATTAGCATTCACTGTATCGGCTCCAAGGACAGATTTGGGAGGGTGTTACAAAGAGGGAGGAGGGAGTTGGAAGAATTGTCTAGCCTGCAGCCAGTGCCTCTAGACAGGGCACAGAGGTGAATTGGTTTCCACATGGTGGCAATGAGTCATCTGTCTACCATGCTCTCATTGTTCAGTCCTCCTCCAGTCCTGAAAGAAAAACACCTAATTCGTAATCGGGATCAGAACAGCAGCTTTCTTAATAACTTTGTGTGCTTTAATTGACATCTAGATTAATGTCTCAGGGGGACAAATTCAGTCGCTGAAACTTCTTGGCGAACTGTAGCTGGAGCCCATTGAAAACCTGGAAACAAGCCAACGCCGAGCAATCTTCATCCGCTGAAATGAGGCTAGTCAGTCAGATGGAACTGGGTCCTTTCATCTGCACAATTATTAATGCACTGTGGCACTTCCAGGCAAATATTTTTCATCACTTAAAAAGGGAAGGGAGCTCCTGGGCAGCTACTTGTGAAAGAACGACCCCTTTCCGTTTCAGTGCCACACCAAGGCTTTATTTACTGTGCTACAGGATGTGGGTGTTGCTGGCTAGACCTAGCATTTGCTGTCCATCCACCTATACCCCTGGAGAAGGTGGCAGGGAGCTGCCTTCTTGAACCACGGATGTAGTTACACCCATAGTGCTGTTGGCAGGGGTGCATTTAGAATCGTTGACAGTGAAACAACAGCGATTTATTTCCAAATCAGGTTGGTGAGAGTCTCGGACTTGCAGGGGGTGATCTTCCCATAGATCTGACGCCCATTCCCTTCTACATGGGAGAGATCGTAGAATCCCTCAGGTGTGGAAAGCAGGCCATTTGACCTATCGAGTTACACCAACCCTCTGAAGAAGATCCCACCCAGACCCATTCCCCGTACCATATCCCTGCATTTCCCATGGCTAATCCGCCTAACCTGCACATCCCTGAACACCACGGGCAATTTAGCATGGCCAATACACCTAACCTGCACATCTTTGGACTGGAGAAGTGAACCAGAGCACCAGGAGGAAACCCACACACAGTCAATCCACTCAGACAGTCACCAAGGCTGCAATCAAACCCGGTTCCCTACTGCTGTGAGACAGCAGTGCTAAACACTAAGCCACAGTGCTGCCCTTGATCAGGGAATGAGGAAGGTGTTGGATCAATGTCTTACTGAAGAGCTTGCAGTGCATCCCTGAGACAGTAAAGGCACGGTAAAGTCACCATTGTCCCAGAGGATTAGAGAGAGACATCAGGTAGCGGTTTAACCTGAGGGTCACCAATCCTCAGGCGAGAGGTTGAGATGGAGAGTCCCTCAGGATAACCTCAGCTGGTGATGGGAATTGAACCCACGTTGTTGGCATTACTCTGCATCCCAAAGCTGCAATCCAGCCAACTGAGCTAAGTGACCCGCCTCTTGACAACACCCACTGCTGCCATGGCATGCCAATAGGCCAGTGAGTGGATCTTTAATGAACTGGATAGCGTGCCAACCAAGTGGGCTGCGTACTCCGTCCTCCTGCCTAGTCATGGAACGTAGTCCGGGATTTGTACAGTGTCATCAAGACACTCTCGTTACCAACTGTGTCGAGAGAAGGGACACTCAAATCCTTATTTATTTATTTGCTCCCCGTTTGTGAACAATCGCTGATAGGGCCAGCATTTATTGGCGCCCCTTATCACCCTGGAGAAGGTGTTGGTGACCACCCTCTTGAATCCGTGTGGTGTAGGGACACCCAGAGTGCTATTAAGGGAGGGAGTACCAGGATTTTGACCCAGGGACACTGAAGGAACGGCGATAGGTTTCCAAGTCAGGCTGGTGAGTGGCTGGGAGGGGAACTTGCAACTTAAAGCAGGAAAGGGAAGGGAAGTCCTGGGTGGATACACGGTAAAGAACTATCCCTTTCAGCTTCAGCTAAACACCAATTTATTATTTTTTGACAAGAATCAAAGTAAAGTGAAACAGAACAATCAAAAGGAGGGAGGAAACGAGCCCAAACAGGTGAGCTATTTGCAACATCGAGAAAGAAAACAACATTAAAAGAGTTTTTGACTTGTATGTTAATTTTTGGTCTTTATCAGCGATTGTACTGATGAGGGGGAAGGGGTTTCAAACTGTTTTGACAAAAAGCAAGGAGTGAATGCGAGTACCCAAGAATCTGAGCTGCCTGGAGCTGCCCACAAACCAAAATTGCTGGGAAAGCTCAGCAGGTCTGTCAGTTTCCGTGGAGAGATAAAGCAGAGTTAATGCTTCCAGTCCTGTTACTGTTCATCAGAAGTGGCGTTCTGAAAAAGGAGCTGAAATGTTAATTCTGCATCTCTCTCCACAGATGCTGTCAGACCTGCTGAGTTTCTCCAGCAATGTCTTTGTTGTTTCTGATCTTCAGCATCAACAGATCTATGTTTTTTTGTTCTCGAGAGCTGTCCAACATGGCAGTTCCAGTACTGTCTCACAGAGCCAGGGACCAAGGTTCGAATCCAGCCTCGGGTAACTTCTGTATAGAGTTTCCACATTCTCCCTGTGTCTGTGTAGGTTTCCTTTTGGGTGCTCCAGTTTCCTCCCACAGTCCAAAGAAATGTAAGCTAGTTGGATCGTCCCTGCTATATTGTCCTTAGTGTACTAGGATGTGCAGGCTAGTGGATTAGCCATGGGAAATGTAGGGTGGGTCGGTTGAAAAGCTCTTCAAAGGGTCAGTGTGGACTCGATGGGCTGAATGGCCTGCTGTCACACTGTAGAGATTCTATAAGGAACCGTGTTAGCACTCAACAACACCAGGAACAAAAGGAGTGATCCTCAGGGAGAGTAAATACAACTCTTCACGCAAATTCCGACCTAACCAGCTCTTTATCCCAATCTTGATATTACCTCAAACAGAACTTGCCCAATCGTTACTTGAGCTAAACAATCAACGAGGAAGGAAAGAATTAAGACAAAGAAAGTTGCATTTACATAGCAACTTTCACAGCCTTGGCATGTCACAAGATGCTTTACAGCCACTTCTACAGGTTGCCGTTGAAGCAACAATGACCAGATGTACAAATTCCACAGGCAAACGCTACCATCCTGACCCATTAGTCTGAGGGAAAAGTAGCAAAACAAAAGGAGGCTGAGTCTGGCTGACCAGCTCTTTTTCGAGTGGTGCTGGGGTGGTAACTTGCCAAACAGAACCAGGGTGGGGTGATGTAGAGAGAGAGAGAGAGAGAGATAGTCCTGCACAGACAGACAGACACATAACCACTACAGGCTTTGTGTCAGAAAGCCAGCATGTCGACGAAATAGATGGAACAAACGAGGAAGGCAGGAAACGAGCCCAAACAGGTGAGGTATTCGCAAACTTGAGAGGAACAAAGAGACAGAAACCAGCTTTCACATCCCCGAGCCCATTACCTTTGCACCTTTGATCAATGAAGCCAAACAGGGCGAGTGCTTTTTAGCTCCGTTTTCCGGACAGATCTTATCAACTTTGTTTTTGCACCCAACACAGTCACTGCCCTTCGGAAAGCACTTCACCAAGAGGACATTGGAAACCTTTCAACCAGTGGAAAGATTATCGAAGTCAGACTTCCATGGGAAATATATCCTCGTTTTAAAGACCCCATGAAAGTAGGAGCTGGTGATAAAATGAACAAATGAAAAACTCCACTGTTTCCAGCTGGGGCATGGCTGGGCGATGATGTCTGGCTGTCAATAACATCATCAGCCAATGTTAACATAGCAAACCATGTTTAAACAACAAGAGGGTATAGGAACATTAATCAGGATGAAAGTGAGACACTGACCAAGCCATCGGGTGGGGTGCACTATTGATTAGTCAGACGGGGAGGTTGAAGAGCAACCTTTGTGCTGGGGATGGAATTTCAGACACAAGACTTGAAGAGTACAACACTCAAAGGCAGAGAGCTGTAAAACACAGAAACAGACTGTTCAGTCCAACCCATCCATGCCGGCCAGATATCCCAAATTAATGACGACTTCCATTTCTAGGCACTTGTCCCATATCCCTCTAAACCCTTCCTCTTCATATACCCATCCAGATGCCTTTTAAATGCACCAGACACGGCACCAGATTAGATACAAGGGTTCCGAGGTACAAAACACCTAGGTATAAAATTGTAAGAGAACTGAAAAGGTTAAGCAACACTTTCATAGATTAAGTGGAAACAAGGTATTTGTTAAAACTAAAGTCAATCTCAATCTAAACTAGCAAAAATAAAGGAACTAAGTTGAATGTTCAGCAACCTGATGAATGAACTTTGATGAGTTGGTGGAGAAATTGGAAACCGCAATGGTCAAGGTTAATCCAGTTTGGCAGACAAAGGACCTTTCCAACTGATTGGAGGATTACCTGGAAGATGGGCCAAGGAATGGCTTGTGTAATTGTACCAGCCTCCACCACTTCCTCTGGCAGCTCATTCCATACACGTACCACCCTCTGCTCCGGTTTCCTCCCACACTTCAAAGATGTACAGGTCAGGTGAATTGGTAATGGGAAATTGCCTGTAGTGCTCAGGGATGTGTAGGTTAGGTGCATTAGTCAAGGGTAAATGTAGGGGAATGGGTCTGGGTTGATTACTCTTTGGAGGATCGGTGTGGACTTGTTGGGCCGAAGGGCCTGTTTCCACACTGTCGGGATTCTATGAGAACAGCAGCAATTTTAGTCAGAACGTATTGTCAGAACAGTGCATCCAATGACAGGGACCAATAGCAAAGCTGCATATTTTTGAAATAATCTTCCTTTTATGGAATTGCAAGACACAGGAAATATGCCCTAACCCCATTAAACTAGTCTTCCTTCAGAGTTTATCATCACGATGCTGTTTGGCATTCATCAGACAAACAAAGAAAGTGAAGGGAAAGATAATTTGTTTATGCAGTGAATTTGAATTGCAAAATACAACTCGGAACATGCATGTGAACTATCAGCACCAGCAGACAGAAGCTACAGTTTCTCATAACAGTTTTAATTTATTCGGTCACAGGACTTCGAGAGGTTTATAAAAACATCAGGGGCATAGATAAGGTGAATGGCCTTATCCTGGGGAAGGTGACTTCAAAATAAGATGGCATAGGTTTAAGGTGAGAGGAGAAAGATTTCAAAAAGGTCTGAGGGGCAACTTTTGCACACAGAGGGCAGTTTGTGTGTGGAATGAACTGCCAGAGGAAGTGGTAGATGCAGGTACACTTACGACATTTTAAAGACATTGCTCTGGGACATGGACAGGAAGGGTTTAAGAGAGATATGAGCCAAACACAGGCAGGAGGGGATAATTAGATGAGATTAGATTAGATGCCCTAAATATGGAAACAGGCCCTTCAGCCCAACAAGTCCACACCGACCATTCAAAGAGTAACCCACCCAGTCCAATTTCCCTCTGACTAATGCACCAAACACTACGGGCAATTTAGCATGGTCAATCCACCCTAACCTGCAAATCTTTGGACTGTGGGAGGAAGCTGGAGCACCCGGAGGAAACCCACTCAGACACGGGGAGAATGTGTAAACTCCATACAGACAGTTATCCAAGGCCGGAATCAAAACTGGGTCCCTGGTGCTGTCAGGCAGCAGTGTTAAACACTGAGCCACCGTGCCACCCTGGTTTAGTTTGGGAAATCTGGTTGGCATGGGCGAGTTGGGCCAAAGGGTCTGTTTCCATGCCGTGTGACTGTATGTGGGGAAGGCCATTATTTATTACCTATCCCTAAATGCCCTCCAGGAATGGTTTGGGCTTCGAAATCTCCTCGAGTCAGCAGAAATCAAAAGTCTCACTGACTCGCTGTAGTGAGGGAGGGCAGGGCTGCCATCTTGAAATGAGATCCCCTTCGCCCTCGTTGGGGAGTCCCAACTCACTCTATTGAAAGGAAAGCCAGGTAACTCTCCCCCTGCCCTGCGCCCTGTGTTCTGCGCAGTAAACATTCCTCAGTCACTAAAACAGATGATGATCTGGTCACGATAGTCTTGCTGGTCACAGCTGGGCTGCTGCCAAAAGCACGTCACTGGACGTAAGGCCCTTTGGGGTAGGTGGAGGGTGGGTGGACTGCAAGATCATGACAGACACTATGTAAATGCAAGCCTTCCTTTCTCCTCGGCAGCTTACCTAGCCAGGACACTGGAAATGCCAGGGCCCTGACCGACCGGCATTGGAAGGGTCGTGACTCACGTCTTGGGAGTCGGGAGGGCACGTGCAACTCAAACTGTGGAGCCTTGACCAACATCAGTCTGAATCGCCTGGTTGTAAAAGGGAGAGAGGGAAGCACTTGCACCGAGCTCCTGGTGAGGGGATGTGGGGTGGGGAGAGTGAGAGAATTACTGGCCAGAGCTGCTCCTCGAGCTATGTTTCTGTTCACGTGCTGAGGATCACCACCTGCAGCCCTGAAGCAACCGAAGGGAGGACTGGTAATAAATGGGAATATTAACTAGGCTGCTCCCCAGGTGTAACCATCACCACCATCCCCACCCCCCCCCCCC
>NC_057717.1:102619850-102627314 GCF_004010195.1 Chiloscyllium plagiosum | reverse complement strand
TCCTTCCCAGGCCCACTCCCTCCTCCCAGGCCCCCTCCCCTCCCCTCCTCCCCAGGCCCCCCTCCCTCCCGTCCTCCCCCAGGGTGCCATTGGAGCCAGGCTGCAGCTCTGATCTTGTCCCAGTCCATTCCGTTCCCAGCAGACCTCAGACGGAAGGCCACAATTGGTCAGATCAGCCTGCAATCATCGCCAACCTCATCGCCACTGAGTCCAGTTGGACATTCCCCAACAGCACTGACTGGAAGATCTCGTGTTGGGTGGGTGAGTGGGGGTGGGTTGCACTGTGTGCTCCATGGCGATGACCCCCACAGGGGAGGGGGCACATTGCCCCAATGCGAAAGGTCACCCCACTGCGTCCCTGAGAGACACAATGAAATGGCGGCAAGGTCCGATGATGGTACACTCCCCTCTGCCCCACACCAAGTTGGCATTTCCACCTTCCCCTGGATGGAGGACATGAGGGGAAGGAAGGATTCCTATGGGGTGGTTGGCCACCTGACCACCTCGGGTGTCATAATCTCCCCCGTGGGGCTAACCAAATCTCCCCACGCAGACCAGTAAAGGGGACTGCCTTGGAGAGTAAGGAGGGGAGGGAGGGGTGTGAGTGGAGATTTGCCCACCCGACTGAACACTTGGTGAGGTCTCTGCAATGCCTCATTCCCAAGAAAGGGATCACCCCTCCGCGCCCCCTCCCCACCACCATTAAATGCCAATCAGGCACTGAGTAGGGCAGCTGTGGGTCCTCCCTCGGGGTGGAGATCCCGCCAATTAGAGTCGCCAACCAAGAGTGCATTGCTCGCCAGCACTACCAGGCATAGTGGCAGCTGTTGGTATTGCGCCTGCCTGACAGCCAAGATGGCTGAGGGCTCCAAGTGAGTCACTGGGATGGGGGAGAAGAGGCAGTCTCTACAAGAAAGAGAGTGGGGGTGGAGGTGGGAGGAGTTGATCAGCAACGAGGCCAGGCTGCCTGGGTCTCAGTGGCTCCCTCGCCCCAGTCCGCTGAGTTCTCGATCAGATATCGGGTGCTTCTGGACGACACACCATAGGGTACGGAAGGAAAGCATGGCACTGAGATACAGGATCAGCCAGGATCACACTGAATGGCGCAGCAGGCTTGAAGGGCTTAATGGCCTACTGCTGCTCTGAGCTTCTATGCCGCTACCCATGTCCTGAGGAGAAGGGTGGGCATCCAACAGCCTGCCACTAATGGGTTAACTTGTCAAACCCCTCACCCAGGTGACTCAGTGGTTAGCACAGCTGCCTTGCAGCCGTGGGGCACCTGGGTTCAATCCCAGCCTCAGGCGACTGTCTGTGTGGAGTTTGCACATTCTCCCCATGTCTGCGTGGCTTTCCTCCGGTTTCCTCCCACAGTCCAAAGATGTGCAAATTAGGGTGGACAGGCCAAGGGAAGTTGCACTGTAGTGTCCAGAGATGTACAGGCTAGGTAGGTTAGCCATGGGGAAATGTAGATAGAGTAGGGGGCTAGGATGCTGTTCAGAGGAACAGTGTGGACCCAGCAGGCTGAATGGCCTCTTTCTGCACTGCAGGGATTCTATGAACCCCGCCCTCTCCCACCACCTGAGCTGGACTCATATGAGCAGCAACACATCAACATCGTGAACTGTGCACCGAGGAGCCCAATAAACAGCAAGGGGGAGGAGCAGCCCCACTGTGGGGAATTTATCAGGACAGCGGTGGGATCCCAACTTGACAGCCTCCCAGCTGACTAAAATCCCCAGCCCCCTCGCAGGTTAGGAGAGGGACCCCACACTCCAGACCCTCTAGTCTCCCTGGATATGAAGCCAGAGTCCCAGTCTGCGCTGCCTCAGAGAATAGGCTACAATCTTGTCTTGGAGACGTGGGAATACGACGCCTTGCCCGCCGAGACCCAGTTTTAACCAGAGTAGCAAAAGGTCACGAGATCAGGGCACTCGCTCCACCCCAGAAACAGACACCTCACGCACGTCCAATGGATTGGGGGGTGGATATCAGAGATTGCACATGCAATGGGGGGATGGGCTTTGAAATCTAACTCGTAGAGTCATAGAGTCATACAGCACACCTTCGGTCCACACCGAACATAATCCCAAACTAAACTAATCCCACCTGCCTGCTCCTGGCCCATATCCCTCTAAACCTTTCCTATTCATCTAATTATCCAAATGGCTTTTAAACATGTAACTGTACCCACATCCACCTCTTCCTCAGGCATTTCCTTCCACACACAAATCACAAATCTGTGTAAAAAAAAGTTGTCCCTCATGTCCTTTTTTAAATCTTTCTCCTCTCACCTTAAAAAAATGTCCCCCTCTAGTCTTGAAATCCACCATCCTAGGGAAAAGACACCTGCTATTCGTCTCATCTATACCCCTCATGATTTTATAAACCTCTATAAGGTCATATCTCAACCTCCTACATTCCAATGGTAAAAAGGTCCTAGCCTATCCAACCTCTCCTTATAACTCAAACCCTCTGTCGCTGGCATAATTCCTGGTAAATCGCTTCTGAAACCTCCCTAGTTTAATAATATCCATGTTACAACAGGGCAACCAGAACTGGTCACAGTAATCCAGAAGAGGCCTCACCAATGTCCTGTACAACCTCAACATGATGTCCCAACTCCTATACTCAAGGGACAGAGCAATGAAGGCAAGCTTGCTAAATGCCTCTTTACCACCCTGCCTACCTGTGGTGCAACTTTCAAAGAATTATGTACCTGAACCCCTAGGTCCCTCTGTTCTACAATACTACCCAAGGCCCTAGTTGTAATTGTGAGTTCCGCATTTAATGTGTAGAATCTCCCTGAGTAGATTTCTTCCAGACTCTCCCTGGCTTTTGGAACTCAAATCCAACTTCAGACAATTGGGAGTAGGCACATTGTACACTGACCCAAGAATCCTGGGGTGACGGGGGAAGAGGTGTGGTGCTGTAGTGTAATGTCACAGGAATAGCAACTCAGAACCCCAGGGCAATGTTCTGAGGACCTGGGTTCAAAGCCCACCCCACGGCAGATGGCAAAACCTGAATTCAATACAATCTCTAGCATTGAGAGCTAGCCCAGTGGTGAATGTGTAACTGTTACCAATTATCATCAAAACTCATCTGGTTCATGAATGGCTTTTGGACAAGGAAAGTTGTCAGCCTTACCCTGGTCTGGTCTGCACGTGGTTGACTTGTAACTGCCCTCTGGGTAATAAATTCAGGCCCCCCCTAACAACACTCACATCCCCGTACACATTTTTGAAGAAAAAAAGCTTATTTAAGACAGCCAGTCAGTCCTCTGTTACAGTCAGTCACCCCTGTTGATCTCACAGAGACAGGATCTCCTCAGTTGGCAATATCACAGTGTATTACACTAACGTTCTCATCATGTTGCTCTCACACAGCACTCGGTAAGTATCTCAGCCATATGTCTGATCATACAGTTTTACATCACACTTTTCCAAGTGCTGTCTCCAGAACAAATTCTCACCTAAATAATGTGGGGAACAAGACAAGTTGGTATTCATATTGCACGCTGCAGTACACCGACAGTTAAGCATGTTTGATTATCTCGATAAGGACAGAAACTGTCCAATGTATCTCTCTAACCAGACTGTACCTCCCATAATGGCTTAATGTTATTATACATTGCAAAACAAATTCTAAAGTCACATGACACTGGGTTATAGCCCAACAGGTTTATTTGAAATCACAAGCTTTCAAAGCGCTGCTTCTTCATCGGGTGAAATCAAATCGCTTCACTTGATGAAGGAGCAGTGCTCCAGTAGCCTGTGATTTCAAATAAACCTGTCAGACTATAACCTGGTGTCATAGGACTTCAGAATTTGTCCACTCCAGTCCAACACTAGCACCTTTACATCATAGCCAATGGACAAAATCCACGCCACGCCATACCACGCCATGCCACCGCCACGGTCTGGAGAGGAGATTTCAATAAAGTTTATTAAACCACAAGGGGTCTGGGAAACATATGTAGGCAGAGACTGTACCCTCTTCCATAAGGCAGAAGATACAAACATTTGAAAACATATAACAACAGATTCAAGAACAGCTGTTTACCTGCTGTTATCAGGCTTGTGAACAGACCTCTCATATATTAGAGTTAATCTCTCTACGCCCGCCCTGCAGCTGTATATTCTGCACTCTGTTCTATTACCCTGAGGTATTCATGTAAGGTATGATTTGTTTGGTTAACATGCAAAACAAGACTTTCCACTGTATCTCGGTACATGTGACAATAACAAATCAAAGCTGAAAATGTGGTGCTGGAAAAACGCAGCAGGTCAGGCCGCATCCAAGGAGCAGGAGAATCGACATTTCGGGCATGAGCCCTTCTTCAGGAATGAGGAAAGTGTTCCAAGCAGGCTAAGATAAAAGGTAGGGAGGCGGGACTTGGGGGAGGGGCGTTGGAAATGCGATAGGTGGAAGGAGGTTAAGGTGAGGGTGATAGGCTGGAATATAGAGGAGGCCACATCGGGTGCAGCAGATGCAGTAAATGATGTGTGTGGAGGTGCAGGTGAATTTGTGGCAGATATGGAAGGATCCCTTGGGGCCTTGGAGGGAAGTGAGGGGGGAGGTGTGGGCGCAAGTTTTGCATTTCTTGCGGTTGCAGGGGAAATGCACTGCCTGAGAGTGTTCTGGAGCTGGTTAGGTTCTGGAATGCTCTGCCTGAGAGTGTTCTGGAGCTGGTTATGTTCTGGAATGCTCTGCCTGAGTGTGTTCTAGAGCTGGTTAGGCTCTGGAATGCTCCGCCTGAGTGTGTTCTAGAGCTGGTTAGGCTCTGGAATGCACTGCCCGAGAGTGTTCTGGAGCTGGCTAGGTTCTGGAATGCACTGCCTGAGAGTGTTCTAGAGCTGGTTAGGCTCTGGAATGCTCTGCCTGAGTGTGTCCTAGAGTGGGTTAGGCTCTGGAATGCGCTGCCTGAGTTTTTATTTCTGGAGTAGTTAGGTTCTGGAATGCGCTGCCTGAGAGTGTTCTGGAGTAGTTAGGTTCTGGAATGCATTGCCTGAGAGTGTTCTAGAGTAGTTAGGTTCTGGAATGCACTGCCTGAGAGTGTTCTGGAGTAGTTAGGTTCTGGAATGCTCTGCCTGAGAGTGTTCTGGAGCTGGCTAGGCTCTGGAATGCTCTGCTTGAGTTTGTCCTAGAGCTGGTTAGGCTCTGGAATGCGCTGCCTGAGAGTGTTCTGCAGCTAGTTAGGTTCTGGAATGCACTGCCTGAGAGTGTTCTGGAGCTGGCTAGGCTCTGGAATACTCTGCCTGAGTGTGTTCTAGAGCTGGTTAGACTCTGGAATGCACTGCCTGAGAGTGTTCTGGAATAGTTAGGTTCTGGAATGCACTTCCTGAGAGTGTTCTGGAGCTGGCTAGGCTCTGGAATGCTCTGCCTGAGTGTGTCCTAGAGTGGGTTAGGCTCTGGAATGTGCTGCCTGAGTTTTTATTTCTGGAGTAGTTAGGTTCTGGAATGCGCTGCCTGAGAGTGTTCTGGAGTAGTTAGGTTCTGGAATGCACTGCCTGAGAGTGTTCTGGAGCTGGCTAGGCTCTGGAATGCGCTGCCTGAGTGTGTTCTAGAGCTGGTTAGGCTCTGGAATGCACTGCCTGAGAGTGTTCTGGAGTAGTTAGGTTCTGGAATGCGCTGCCTGAGAGTGTTCTGGAGCTAGCCAAGCTCTGGAATGCTCTGCCTGAGTGTGTCCTAGAGCTGGTTAGGCTCTGGAATGCGCTGCCTGAGAGTGTTCTGGAATAGTTAGGTTCTGGAATGCACTGCCTGAGAGTGTTCTGGAGTAGTTAGGTTCTGGAATGCGCTGCCTGAGAGTGTTCTGGAGTAGTTAGGTTCTGGAATGCGCTGCCTGAGAGTGTTCTGGAGCTGGCTAGGCTCTGGAATGCGCTGCCTGAGAGTGTTCTGGAGTAGTTAGGTTCTAGAATGCGCTGCCTGAGAGTGTTCTGGAACTGGCTAGGCTCTGGAATGCTCTGCCTGAGTGTGTCCTAGAGTGGGTTAGGCTCTGGAATGCGCTGCCTGAGAGTGTTCTGGAATAGTTAGGTTCTGGAATGCACTGCCTGAGAGTGTTCTGGAGTAGTTAGGTTCTGGAATGCGCTGCCTGAGAGTGTTCTGGAGCTGGCTAGGCTCTGAAATGCTCTGCCTGAGTGTGTCCTAGAGCTGGTTAGGTTCTGGAATGCACTGCCTGAGAGTTTTCTGGAGTAGTTAGGTTCTGGAATGCACTGCCTGAGAGTGTGCTGGAGCTGCTTCAATTGAGACTTTCACACAGGAAACAATCACCTGAGCTGGAGGAACGTGTAGTGCAGGGTTATAGAGAGAAGGTGAGAGAACAACACTAAGTGAAATGCATATTCATACAGCCTGTGCACAATGGGCTCCTGTCATTATCCCCACTGTCAATCACAACAACCTCAATGATACCTTCACAACTTCACTGACATTCCTTTCCAGATTTTCAATCAGAGTGAAAGGGTAGAGAACAGAAACAAAAAGACATCAGCTACAGTCATTTACAATTGAACGAACTGGACTGACAACATTGGAGTACCAGAAAGGATGGCCTGGCCCAGGGATGAGGATATACAGAAGCAATCTTGGAAGGAGCTAGTCAAAATTTATGTATTGTCCAAGCAGTCATTCTACACTAAGGTGTAATTAGATTTGATTAGAATCCCTACTGTGTGGAAACAGATTCTTTGGCCCAACAAGTCCACACCGACCCTCCGAACAGTAACCCACCCAGACCCATTTCCCTCTCACTAATGCACCTAACACTGTGGGCAATTTAGCTCGGCTAATTCACCTGACTTGCACATCTTTGGATTGTGGGAGGAAACCCACGCAGACATGGGGAGAATGTGCAAACTCCACACAGAAAGTCGCCCGAGGCTGGAATCGACCCTGAGTCCCTGGCGCCGTGAGGCAGCAGTGCTAACCACTGAGCCACCGTGCTACTCCTCTTCAGTCTCACATCGGTGTAACAGTGATACATTGTTACTAGCCACTAAGTACTATGTAATAAACTTACTCTATTTAAAAGGAATGAGTCTATCTTGAACTGAAGACATCATATGGGCCTCTTACTCCAGATTAGATTACCAAAAAGGATTGGGAGCAGTAATTCAATCCAAGGCATTTTATCTGATCAAAGTCTTCAAGATATTAACAGGAATAGACAGGGTTGATAAACTATTTCCACTTGTGGGCGGCACAGTAGCACAGTGGTTAGCACTGCTGCCTCACAGCGTCAGAGACCCGAGATCAATTCCTACCTCAGGCGACTGACTGTGTGGAGTTTGCACATTCCCCCCGTGTCTGCGTGGGTTTCCTCTGGGTGCTCCGGTTTCCTCCCACAATCCAAAAATGTGCATGTTAGGTGAATTGGCCATGCTAAATTGCCTGTAGTGTTAGGTGAAGGGGTAAACGTAGGAGTATGGGTCTGGGTGGTATACGCTTCGGCGGGTCAGTGTGGAC
>NC_057717.1:102613492-102619488 GCF_004010195.1 Chiloscyllium plagiosum | reverse complement strand
TCCCCTCTCACCCTAAACCTATGTCCTCTAATTCTGGACTCCCTGACCCCAGGGAAAAGACTTTGTCTATTTACCCTATCCATGCCCCTCATAATTTTGTAAACCTCAATAAGGTCACCCTTCAGCCTTCAACGCTCCAGGGAAACCAGCCCCAGCCTGTTCAGCCTCTCCCTGTAGCTCAAATCCTCCAACCCTGGCAACATCCTTGTAAGTCTTTTCTGAACCCTTTCAAGTTTCACAACATCTTTCCGATAGGAATGAGACCAGAATTGCACACAATATTCCAACAGTGGCCTAAACAATCTAAACTCCTGCTGGCTCTTTCCACATTTCAACATCGAGCACCCATTTGCTCCCTTGACCTTACCCTGTGGGAAAGACCTATCAGAGCTCAAAATCAACAGACACAAGAAGTCTGCCTTCAGGCTGTAAGCACCAAGATCTGGATTTCCTCACTCTGTACCCAGGCTGTGATTGTGGAGCAAAGTTGGATCGTTCCTAAAAGTGTAACAATTCCAAAACAAACACCCAACAAACAGGGAAATTGAAGCTGAGGTAATGTGGACAGAGACAACCGTAGACCACAACAAGATTTTATGAGCTGCGAGGATATGCTGCAGCTCTACAAAGCCCCGGTTAGACCGCACTTGGAATATTGTATTCAGCTCTGGTCACCGCATTATAGGAAGGATGTGGAAGCTTTAGCGAGGGTGTGAAGGAGATTTCCCAGGATGCTGCCTGGACTGGAGGACATGACTTATGAAGAATGGTTGAGGGAGCTTGGGCTTTTCTCATTGGAGCGAAGAAGGATGGGAGATGACTTGGTAGAGGTGTACAAGATGATGTGAGGCATAGATAGAGTAGATAGCCAGAGACTTTATCCCAGGGCAGAAATGGCTATCATGAGGGGACATAATTTTAAGGTGATTGGAGGAAGGTATAAGGGAGATGTCAGAGGTAGGTTCTTTACACACAGAGTGGTGGGTGTGTGGAATGCATTGCCAGCAGTGGGAGTAGAGTCAGAGACATTAGGGACACTTAAGCAACTCCTGGATAGGCACATGGATGACAGTAAAATGAAGGGTATGTAGGTTAGTCTGATCTTAGAGTAGGATAAAAGGTTGGCACAACATCGAGGGCTGAAGGGCCTGTACTGTTCTGCATGATAACGCAGTTCTACCTCAGACTGGGCAAGGGTTGTTGGACACTGAGCGTGCCTAATGCATCAGAGCGATCTTTATCTTGTTTATGAATTAACTCAGTTTTCAGAGGCGCCCACAATCCCCACTCGCAGGAGTCTACAATCAGCTTGCAGTGACAGTGCGCAGACAGTCACATTCCATCTGTTGATCAAGTGTCTCCAAACCTGACCCCTCTGACCTCTCGTGTAATCTTCGATTCAGCGGATTCCCTCAGGCTAAAGAATGTTTTCCACCAGCGTTTCGCCCTGTTCTTTCCCCAAAACAAAAAAAACGCCATGGTCGTGACCTTAGCATGCAAAGATGCACATCCATCATCTTTTGCCAGAGCCGTTTCAGATCTCTCTCCTGCTTCTTCAACTTATTTTCTCTTGTCTGGTTTTCTGCACATCTGCTTAAATGCAGGCTTCCAAGTGCTCGTCAACCATGTGCTCACTGCTAGGAAATAAGTTTTTCCTTGATGACTGCTGTGTTCAGTGTATAACAGTCTCACCACTCCCAGGCCCGGGCCTACAATGTAGGGCTGAGTCTTTTGATGATAAACTGAGGGAATCCCTCTGAACTTGCTCCTGTGGAGCAGGTTTGACAATGATTCGGGGAGCTCAGTCCAATGTCCAGAGCCAATATTCACTCATAGACAAATTATTAGCATGTTATCACACTGCTGTTTGTGGTCTCTTATTGTGCCTACATTGTTGTAATTCATGCACCAAAACATGGCAATCCAAAAGCAGTTCACTGGCTATAAGGCTCTTCCTGAAGTTATCACTGGAGAAAATCTTCACAATTAAGCTAGTCATATAATTCCTCGGCACTTAACGTGTGGCACTTAACCTTGCTTTCCTTGCTTTCAAACCTGGATATGATGTTGGCTTAGTGGTAATGGTCTCACAGTGCCAGGGTCCCAGGTTCGATTCCAGCCTAAGTCAACTGCCTGCGTGGAGTTTGCACATTCTCTGTGTAGGTTTCCTCCGGATGCTCCGGTTTCCTCCCACAATCCAAAGATGTGCAGGTCAGGTGAATTGGCCATGTTAAGTTACTCATAGTGTTAGGTACATTAGTCAGAGGGAAATGGGTCTGGGTGGGTTACTCTTTGGAGGTTCAGTGTGGACTGGTTGGGCCAAAGGGCCTGTTTCCACACTGTACGGAATCTAATCTAAATTACTGGACTCCCACTCCAGAGGCTTAACTAGCAATGCGGGCACAAATCCCAACCCATCAACTACTGAAGTCTAAGTTCAATCAGTAAATTAAAGCTGGCAATTAACCACTATGGACGGTAGTGACTGTTAAGGCCATCACTAGTTGTTGTGAAAACGCACCTGGAAGTCTGTCTTTTTAGCTGACATGTGACTCCAGATCCACACCAATGTTGCAAATGCCTATGAAATAGCCCTAGTCAGGGAAATTAGGAATGAGCAACAGCCATGTCCTATGAAGAAAGATCAAATAACTGATTTCATTTTCATTTTCCCCAGCTTAAACTGTGTCAGTGAACCTGATCGGTTTAATTTGGTCACCTTGTGTTTTAGACTGACTGTGTTTCTCCCTCTTCGCTGGATGTCCATTCCCCTTCCTGGGTACTACATCAATGTGCTGAAAACTATATCTTTCCAACAAGACTTTCTGAAGTGCAATCAGAGTAATGCAGGAAAATTCAGCGTCAACTTGCAGAGAATTCTTGCAAAGGACAGCAAAATCAGTTGTTGTTGTAAAGGTGTCACTTGAGGGATAAATATTGACCAGATTAACAGAGAGGGCTCCACGGCCTTTCTTCAAGATTGCTTCACAGGATTCCCCGAGTCTGCCAGACAGAATCTGAGATTAACACCTCATCTGACATATGCTCTCTCCGACAATGGAGTACTCCCTCAAAACTGCAAATAACTATCTTCAAGTCAGCTCATATTCAAGCCAGTCTACCCTGGAAAAGTAAATGTATCCGGGCAATTAGCAATAGAGGGGAAAAGAAAGCAACTTCCCAGGAATTTCCCCAAACACTAATTGAGACTTTATACCAAACCAGGAACCACAGTAAAGCATATACTAGCTAGTGTCCTCATTATGAGCTACCTTTATAGTTGAGCGGTGTGGGCCTTGTATCTAAGAAAGGATGTGTTGACCTTGGAGTGGGTCAGAGAAGGTTTATAAGAATGGTCCTGCGGATGAAGGGCTCATGGTATGTGGAGCATTTGAGGACTCTGGGTCTGTACCTGATTGAGTTTTGAAGGTTAAGGGGGAATCTCATTGAAGTTTACAAATACTGACAGGCCTGGAGAAAGTAAATGTGGAGAAGATGTTCCCACTAGTAGGAGAGACTTTGACCCAAGGTCACAGCCTCAGAGTGAAGGATGAACCCTTTAGAACTGAGATGAGGAGGAATTTCTTCAGCCAGTGGTCGGGGAATCCGGGCAATTCATTGCCGCAGAGGGCTGTGGAGGCCAAGTCATCGAGTGTATTTAAGACAAGAGATAGACTGGTTCTTGATTGATAAGGGGATCAAGGGTTACAGGGAGAAGACAGGAGAGTGGGATTGAGAAACATATCAGCCATGATCGAATGGCAGAGAAGACTCAATGGGCCGAATGGCCTATTTCTGTTCCTATATCTTATAGTCTTATGTGGATTGAGGGATTGTATTGAGAACCAGGGCCCCCCTGAACTAGGAGGATCCAAGCTGCTAATTGCTACAGAGCCTTGGAAAGAAGTGGGTTCTATTTGGGCACTAACTTTGGTGAAATATTGGCTTTATGTAAAGGGTGCCATCCAATTTGTGAGAGCCATCATTTGGTATCTAACAGCGAAAACCATTCTCACCCATTGCCCAACTGGTCTCTGTGCTAAATTCAGACCGAGTCACTCCTTCTCAATCTCTACCTCCATCATGCCTGCAATTCCTACACTTCCTTTATTGTCGGGAGTGACTGATTCTCGTCATCCTCCATCAATTCAGCCATTCTTCAGCTTATACATCAAACACAATGAGACTATTGATCCGCACGGTCCAAGGCATTGTATTCCTCACTTGCGACGAAAATAGTGATTATAAATGCGAGATGGTCACAAAGTGGTTCGATTGATTAATACTGAGGTACATGGGTTCAAATGACAACAAAGGAATTTCAATTCAGTTTTAAGTTGAAATTAATCATCAGTGACAATGAAACTACCAAGATTACTCTAAAAAAACTGATCGGGTTCACTCATGTCCTTGAACAATGGAAATCAGTCAACCTTAACCAGCCTGGTCTGTGTACAATTGATGCTGATTTGGTCTTATAGTCTAGTAAGGCACACCTAGTTATGCTCAAGACAGTATGTCTCCGTAAGGCAGAAGGATTCTAGGAAAGGTCTAAACCAACCACAGATAACCATGTTAAAGGTAATAAACTGATTGAAAAACATACAAGACTTTTTTTCCGGGAGTGTTGGCGGTTGAGGGGTGACATTATAGAGGCTTATGAAATCATAAAGGGCATGGATAGGGTGAATAAACAAGGTCTTTTCCCCCTGGAGTGGGGGAGTCCAGAACTATAGGGTATAGGTTCAAGGTGGGAGGTATGGAGACTCCGTGGTTCGCACTGCTGCCTCACTGCACCAGGGTTCTGAGTTCAATTCTATCCTTGGGCGATTGCCTGTGTGGAGTTTGCAAATTCTCCCTGTGTCTGCATGGGTTTCCTTCAGTTTCCTCCCACAGTTCAAAGACATACAGGTTCAAGTGGATTGGCCATGTTACGATGTCCTGTTGCATCCAGGAATGTGCAGGCTGGGTGAGTTAGCCATGGGAAATGCAGAGTTACAGGGACAGGATGGTCAGTGTGGAACCAATGGGCTGAATGGCCTGCTTCTACACTGTAGGGATTCTATTCTAACGCGACGGGCAAGATTCAAAATGTCTATGGAAGAGGTGTTGAAGGCAGCACAATTATAGCATTTCAAAGGTGTCCATAGCATTTCAAAGGGGTCAGAGGAATATGGGCCAAGTGCTGGCAAATGGGATGAGACTAACTTAGGATATCTGTTCAGCATGGACGAGTTGGACCGAAGGGTCTGTTTCCGTGCTGTACATCTCTACAGCTCACCACCACTTTCTCTAACACAGCTCTGAATGGGTCACTGACTTTGCCAATGATGCTTGAAGTCACGAATGGGTTAAAAATAACATCCTGGTTACTTTCCGTTTTTTTTGTAAAACTGTGCATGGGATAAAAGTGGGGCAGTAGCAAGTTGAAAGGGAAAGGTTTTGTGTGTCACCGTTGTTTGCAAAGTGAAAACAAGCTGCCATCAGAGTTTTGTGATAAGTCAGACCCCAGGCCAGCTCTCTATGTCTGAAAAGGGAGCCAAACTTCAAACAGGTTTCCTGTGTCTATGATACTGTAAATGCAGCAGTTGAGATAATCCTTCCCTGGCACCGGTTCCCTCACTTCCCCACCGGTTCTACTCCTGTTCACAGCCCTTCCCAACATTAACGTAACACTCCTGCCCGCTTTGTAATTGTATTCCAGAAATATCCAGTATTGCGCATCTTCTATCCATTGAAGCAACTTCGCAAGAGGAACTGGAGCACATAACTTAGATTTTAGATCAGAGTGGTGCTGGAAAAGCACAGCAGGTCAGGCAGCATCCGAGGAGCAGAAAAATCGACGTTTCGGGCAACAAAAGCCTTTCATCAGGAATTGAGGCAGGAAGCCTCCAGGGTGGAGAGATAAATGGTAGGGTGGGGCTGGGGAGAAGGTAGCAAAGAGTACAATAGGTGAATGGAGGTGGGGATGGAGGTGACAGGTCAGAGAGGAGGGT
>NC_057717.1:102611430-102613303 GCF_004010195.1 Chiloscyllium plagiosum | reverse complement strand
ATAGGGGTGGGGATGGAGGTGATAGGTCAGAGAGGAGGGTGGAGCAGATAGGTGGGAAGGGAGATTGTCAGGTAGGATAGGTCATGAGGACGGTGCTGAGCTGGAAGGTTGGATCTGAGGTAAGGTGGGGGGAAGGAAAATGAGCAAATTAGTGAAGTCCACATTGATGCCCTGGGGTTGAAGTGTTCCGAAGTGGAAGATCCTCACTTTTGCCACATAACTTATATGTCTAGCTGGAGTTTGAAGGAAAGACTTGCACTTCCACGGTGCTTTCCATGTTGTCTCAAACTACTTCAGACAAGTGCTTTTCTAAGTGTAGTCACATCTGTCAGATCAGAAATGCAACGGGGTGGCACTGTGGCTTAGTGGTTAGCACTGTTGCCTCACAGCACCAGGGATCTGGGTTCAATTTCACCCTTGGGCAACTGTCTGTGTGGAGTTTGCACATCCTCCCCGTGTCTGTGTGGGTTTCCTCCGGGTGCTCCGGTTTCCTCCCACAATCCAAAGATGTGCAGGCTAGAGTGGATTGGCCATGGGAAACTGCCCATAGTGTTCAGGGGTGCGTAGGCTAGGTGCATTAGTCAGGGGGGGTGTAGAATAATAGGGGAATGAGTCTGAGTGGGATCTCCTTGGAGGGTCGGTGTGGACATGTCGGGCCAAATGGCCTGTTCCCACACTGTAGGGATTCTATGATTCTATCCTGCTCCGACAAACAGCAATAGGACAATGGGCCAATAATCCGCTTTCTCGCAATGAAGATGCTCAGAAGCAGCAGTGTGTACGAGATGCACTGCAGAAATTCACCAAAGATCCTCAGACAGCACCTTCCAAACCCACGACCACTTCCATCCAGAAGGACAAGGGCAGCAGATACATGGGAACACCACCACATGCAAGCTCCCCTCCAAGCCACCCACCATCCTGACTTGGAAACATATCGCTGTTCCTTCAGTGTCGCTGGATCAAATCCTGGAATTCCGTCCCTAAGGGCATTGTGGATCAACCCACAGTAGGTGGGCTGCAGCGGTTCAGGAAGGCAGCTCACTCCCACCTTGTCAAGGGGCAACTAGGGATGGGCAATAAATACTGACCCAGCCAGTAACTCCCGCAAATGAATTAATTGAAAAAAAGACTGAGGAATTGGCCAGGACGCTGGGGAAGAACTCTCCTTGTTCTTCCGACAAATAGTACAAGGAGATTGTTAAACCCACCCACCCAGACAGACAGATAGCCTGAGCTCACTGTCTCATCTGCAGGGGTGCTGCACTGTCAGAGATGCCAATGTCTGTACGAAATATTAACCCTACCTGCCAGTTCAGGTGGCTGTTTCAGCTTGAAAAGTGTGGGTGCTAGAAAAGCACAGATGGTCAAGCAGCACCCAAGGAGCAGGAGAATCGACATTTCGAGCATAAACATTCCTGATGAAGAACTTATGCTCGAAACGTCGATTTTCCTGCTCTTCGGATACTGCCTGACCTGCTTTTCCAGCACCACTCTAATCTTGACTCTGATCTCAAGCGTCTGCAGTCCTCACTTTCGCCTGGTCTCAGCAATGAAGGCAAACATGCTAAACGCCTTCTTTACCACCCTATGTACCTGTGGCATAACTCAGACTTGTTGACTTTTTCCAGCAGTCTCTCTTTTCAATCCCAGAAAAAAAACTGATCTAGCTCCGTATTCCTTCACTCATGTACATTGGAGAAGTACAAAATCTTATATTTTCTATCAACCTGCTTAGACAGGTATATAACATACTGACGGGGCATGAACCCACAACCTTCTAGCCTAGAGGTACAGACCTTCTAGCCTAGAAGGTGACTAAGGAGGTGGACGAGGGGAAAGCGGTAAATGTGGTGTATATGGATTTTAGTAA
>NC_057717.1:102588571-102610780 GCF_004010195.1 Chiloscyllium plagiosum | reverse complement strand
GCCGGAGTGGAGTGGGGGCGGAGAGGTCAGGAAGAAGATTGCAGGTTAGGAAGACGGTGTACTCAGCGGGTCATGAGTTCATGGAATGCCCTGCCAGTAGCAGTGGTGGACTCTCCCTCATTATGGGCATTTAAGCGGGCATTGGATAGGCATATGGAGGATAGTGGGCTAGTGTAGGTTAGGTGGGCTTGGAATGGCGCAACATCGAGGGCCAAAGGGCCTGTACTGCGCTGTATTCTTCTATGTTCTATGTTCTATGTTCTATTACCACTGTGCCACAAGTCAGCACAACTGTACGCTGACTGTGGTGAGTGAGAGGCAGAAACCACAAGATCAAATAAAAAAGGAGGCAACAACTATTCTGTGCTCACGTTTATATTTCAATTGAGATGATCCTTGAAAAAGAAATAGAAAAAATATTAAATATTACGTGAGCTGTTAGCTCTGTCAGAATCAGTTTTCAAAGAAAATGCTTTGCCCTAACTGTACTGACGACTCCGAAGTATTTAAGAATACAGAAACAGACCATTCAGCCCGACCAGCTTGTGCTTCTGCTCCAACTAAGCCTCCTCTTCCAACAACTTGGAAAGCTCAATCCGCGTCAGCAGGAGGAATGTCAAGAACACAAGAGAGATGCAACAACACCCAGGGCTGAAGCTGGAGTATAATTGGAATCGGAGCTGACTCCCTTCTAATGGAAGCTTGACTACTGCACAAAACTCTCAGTAATTCCAGAGAAGAAAAGTAATAACAGTTTAATTTAAACTCTTCTGAATTGCAATGTGGTCCTCCAGCTGGTTAGGGATATTTACCTGATGGTGGCTAATTTAGAACAATTCGAACGAATTACAGACGTCAATGAACTCCCGAGATTAAAGGGGATTGGAATGCCTACCAATGATTTTGTCATTCAAGCGTGTAATTGTTCCAAAGAAACTACAAACTGAAGAGATTAGTTTGTTCAAATTGAGAGCTCCACATTGTTCTCCGATACATGCAAGTTGTATTTCTTTCCCAACAACTGATGGAACTCTTAGGTCTGCCTGGGGAGTGTCAGCGAGTATGAGATAGTGATGGAGACGGAAATAGGTCTGGAGTAGGTCATGGGGCCTGTTGAAACTGTTCCACCGTCCCAGCGCACAGCTGATCATCAACCTCAAAGCAACTTTCCCCATACTATGCCTGCATCCCTTAATTTATTGGGTATCCAGAAATCTACTAATCTCTATCTTGAACGCACTCAATGACTAAGCCTCACCAGCCCTCTGAAGCAAAAAATTCCAAAGACTCACCACCATCCAAATGCAGAAATGCCTCCTCTTCCAACTCCTAAATGAGTCGACTCTGACTATTAAGTAGTATCGACAGCAAAGAAACCGTGACCCTGGTTCCACACACACCCCTACCCTGGGGAAACACCCCTTCTGCATCCGACCCATTAAGAATTTTGTAAGTTTCAATGAAATCACCTCTCATTCTTCTGAACTCTAGAGAGTACAGGCCCGTCACAAAGTCCCACCAACCTAGGAATGAGTCTGGTGAGAAAGAAACAAGTTGAACTGCTGTAAATCAGAAACCAAAACAGAAATTGCTGGAAAAGCTCAGCACGCCTGGCAGCATCTGTGGGGAGAGAAACAGTTAACGTTTTGGGGTCGAGTGACCCCTCCTCAGAACTGATTATTCTGGTGAACCTCTGTTGCACTCTCTCTCTCTCTCTATTGATTTAAATGAAAGCATTGATCTGGTTAAAAAGCCCCTGTAGGGGTAAACAAAATTTAACTTGGAAACACCGGCATGGAAACTTATCAAAAACGTTACCACCGCCCCTGCGATGCCCCCTGGTCTTGAAAGGCCAGTAACGTGCCAGTGCATGCTTCCCCTTGATACTCAGTGTGTGGTCATAATTGCAGAGGTGTTTAGTCCTTCCTTAACTAAGTGACCAAAATCACACACAACACTCCAGGTGCAATTCCACCAAGACTCTACACCATTGTAGGAAGCCATTCAGAGGGAGATTGAAGGATCATGTTTTTCAATGTCTGGACATTAACCTGCTCTAGGTAAATGGGTTCTTTAAGAATTTGTAAAATGTGCGCAGACTTTCCAACTTTCCTGTCCCTATAATAAACCTGTGTTTTGGTTAACAACCTCGTCGCCAGACATAACGACACATTGATTAATACCATTTATAAATTTTGTCTATTCAAAAAAAGAATCTGGTCCACATGCACGTTCACTGGAGTCCGGACAGAAAATACAGTAATATTGGCTATGAACATAGAAGAGCTTCATTTTGTAGGATACGAGATGAGTTGGACCAGTGTGTTAAATTTGCAAATTTTACTAAATTAAACGCTGGGAGGTGTCAATTTGAGCGCTGCAGTCAGGATTCAATATTCAAACTGAAATAACTCCATGGAGACCGGTATCCCATCACCAAGTCACCCTTTATTCACATGTGCTCTGCACATGGACCATGACCAGCCAACTCAGAGCCAGTCCCTGGAGTGAAGAGAACCTATGACCCTCCTGTTTAAATCTGTCAGCCAGGACTCCCTGATTGGGGCTGTTAACCTGGTACAATCAGGGAACTCAGATTCAGTGAGATCCACCTGGCTGATCTTGTTACAATCTCTACATAAACCAATTAAAATTTTGAATGAACCTTGCAACTCATCAGAACCTTGCCCTGAGAAGGGTCACTTGACCTCATAGAATCTGAGTTCCCTGATTGGACTAGGTTAACAACCCCAATCAGGGAGCCCTGGCTGACAGATATCAACAGGAGGGTCAGAGATTCTGCTCACTCTGAGAGCTGGCTCTGAGGGAGCTGGATCAGTGTCAAGGAACTCTCCATGTGACACTAAAGGGTGATTTGGTGACAGGATACCAACCTCTCTGGAGTTATTTCATTAATTGTGGATTCAAGGGACATCACCACCCCCTGCCCCACCCCAGTTCAGACAATGGGGAGCCTTGGCAGTAAGTTGACTTGGCCAAAGACATTAACCACAAGCACTCGCCAATCTTTACTCACTTCACCAAGCTGCGGTCAGCATGATCAAAGAGATTCCAAAATGGGCGTGGATTTGTGAGGAAGACATTCAAGTGAAGAAGGAAGGGAGGTGAGTGATAGAGATGTGATTTGCAAGGACAGGTACATGAGTGGGATGGGATGGGGTGGAATACTGCCTGAGGAGGGACAACCATTTCCAGTAGGATGCTGGCTGCTCAGCAGATTCAGTTTGTAATGGGAGCAATGGAGCAGGAGATGTCAAGGACAAGAAACTTCCAAGAGGCATCATGGAGATAATAGAGAAACTATAGAAATAAATGAGCTGTGTGGGACCTGGGGTGGGGGCTGCTGTCCCTTGAATCCACACTTGATGAAATAACTCCAGAGAGGCTGGTTTCCTATCACCAAGTCTCCCGTTATATACACCCGGAGAGTCCATGACACTGGCCCAGCTCCTTCAGAGCCAGCTCTCAGAGTGAACAGAACCTCTGACCCTCCTGTTTGTATCTGTCAGTCAGGGCTCCCTGATTGGACCAGGTTAAAAGCCCCAATCAGGGAACTCAGATTCTCTGAGGTCAAGTGACCCTTCTCAGGGAAAGGTTCTAATGAGTTGCAAGGTTAATTCAAAATGTTAATTGGTTTATGTAGAGATTGTAACGAGGTCAGCCACATGGATCTCATAGAATCTGAGTTCCCTGATTGGGGCTGTTAACCTGGTCCATATGTGTGTTTGTATGTGTGTGTGCATGCCTGTACATGTGAGTATGCATTCACGTATGAGTAGACACACTTACATACTACACGTGTTTTTACATATTCATGTGTGTGCATATACATTATATATATGTGTGTGTGTGTGTGTGCGTGTGTGTATGTTGGAACATCTAGTTGCAGCTGTACAAGATGTTGGTGAGGCCACATTTGGAGTACTGTGGGCAATTCTGGTTGTCCTGCTATAGGAAGGGAAGGATATTATTGAACTATTAAGAGTGCAGGAAAGGTTTACTGGGGTGCCACCTGGACGGGAAGGCTTCAGTTGTAAAGACAGGTCAGAAAGGCTGGGACTTCTTTCCCTGTAACATAAGAGACTGAGGGGTGACCTTATTGAGGGGCACAGATAAGGTAGATAGCAGACAACTTTACCCCACATAGGGGAGTCTGAAACTAGAGGGAATAGGTTTCAGATGAGAGGGGAAAGATAAAAAGGGTCCAGAGGGGCAACATTTTCACATCGAGGTTAGTGAGTGTCTGGAGCAGGCTGCCAGAGGTAGTGGTGGAAGCAAATGCAATTTCGTCAGTTGAGAAACATTTAGATAGGTCCATGAATGGGACAGGTATGGAGGGATTAGACCAAACACAGGCAAATGGGACTAGTTCAGATTGTGACAACTGGTCTGCATGGGCTAGTTGGGCTGAAGGGCCTGTTTCCACGCTGCAGACTTTGTAACTCCATGACCACTGCTGGTACCTTGCGGCATGTGTCACTTCTAACAACATGGGGCACTGGGTGAGGGTGGTTCAATGTCACCAAACCTCCCTTGACTTAGGCCTATCTAAAGGTGGAGGATACACAACATGATGTATCTACAGAACAGGACTTTCTGAGATAGAAAGACTTATTGCATAATCACAGTAGGTACGAGGGAATTTCTCAAGGGGAATGACTCGGACCTTAGGGAGCTGGTCCAGTTTCAGCTACTCCCTCCTTAAACTGGAATAGAACACCCCTGTCTCCATTCTCAGACTCTGAGACATGTGCAGAGTAGGTGGAGCTATTATCTCCTGAACATTATCCCATTCAGAGCTATTGCGCAATCCTGATGTATGCACAGCAAGATTCCAGAAACAACTTGGCCTTAATCACCTATTTTCTTGCAAAGGAGCCCATATCCCCAATCCCTCTGCTGGTAAATGAGAATGGATTCATTTGGGATATCTGGTCGGCATGGACAAGTTGGACTGAAGGATTTGTTTCTGTGCTGTATATCTTTATGACCCTCTGAGTGAAGATTTGCAAAGAAAAGTTCCCTGCTCCTTTTCTGCAAAGTTATGCCTCTAAATCTTTAACATCCACTTAATAGGCTTCAGGTCAGTGCCCCGTGCAAACACAGGCAGCGCTCCCTCACTCTGTCAAAGTGTGGGTGTTGTAGCCGAGTCTCTGGGCTGGTTTTACAGCGCACAACCACCTGATGTGATTTGAGAGTTCCCACAGACTGAGCTGGAGCCTGAAAGTGAGGTACAGGATGGATTTGCAGACCTCTGCATGGCATTTGCTATGAGATTTCATTCCGTGTTCTGTTGGAGATTAATACTTGTACCAATAATGACAACAAAAACATTGATTTCAGGCATGATTTCAGGCAAGGTGGACCTCTCAGTTATGTTATCTCACAGTGCAGCGACCCCTGGAATTTAAATCTCACTCCGTGGTATCCAATGCCCACACTGTCTGTCTGTAACCTTCTCCAATCCTATGATCCTCCTGAGATCTCTACATTCCGCTGATCCCTGCCTCCTGCTCCATCTTACCATCAGTGGTGGCATTGCTTTTTCACCTGCCTGCATCCAAAGGTCTGGAATTCTTTCCCTCAACCTCTCTCTCTCTCTCTGCTCACTTAAGACACTCCATCAAGCTATAAAATTACAGAATCATTCGGGGCAAGGAGGCTCTTCGGTCCATCTAGTTGGTATTGCCAAAGCTGTGCTGTACCTGCACTGGTCCCAATCTGGTCACCTACCCTAATATCTCCAAAAGGGGGATCCATGTTTGAGCACATTCCTGCTCACCGTCTCGAGTGCTGCATTATGTAACAGCCAGCAGCCACACAACGATAAACTTCAGAAGATAGTCAGAGAGACGCAGACATCCAGTTCCCTGCTCAAGTACTGCCCTCAGGGGAAAGCCAAGAGTGACCCTGTTGTGGTTACTTTTAATTGCAAATTTCAAACTCACTTCGTCCTGAAGGGAAGATAGCGAGAGTGGACACAGAGAGGGACATCAGGTCGGCCTGGCAGCCTGAATTTGGACAAAATGAACGGGCCGAGAGCCAGTGTTAGCAACTCATCCTGGGACGGCAGACAGCTGTGGGGCTGCAGGTCAGGAGGGGACAATGACTATGACTGGAATCGCTGACCCCAGCACATTCCAGTGGGAACTGTGTAGGAGGGGACCAGAGCAGAAACCCCTTGCCTGGACCTCTGCAGGGAGGTCAGTGGGAAAACTGCAGCAGGAAAAAGAGAAAAAGCCAGATTTGTTTTAAATCCCATCCGTGCCAAGCTACAATTCTGCCAACTCTGAACCCCCTGGCAACCCAGCCACGGGGGCAAGTCCTTGCAGAGACCAACACCCTGCGACGTTCACTCCTGTACACGAAGTGGGGACTAATGATAAACTTGTAGCTTTTACACACATGAGCTGCAATGACACTTACGGATCACTTAGCCCAGGCCTGTTCTGAAATCGTACGAAAGGATTTCACAAAGCCCCTCGCTCATTCTGCAGCACGTATCTGGGCTGCACACCTCAAACAGACGGGTGGAGAGAATCACAAAAAAAAGCAAAATCAATGCAGCAGGCCATTCAGCCCCTTGAGTTTGACCTGACATTGGGATGAGACATTGTGTGAGCCATTAGCAATCCGAAGGGAAGTCTGCTACCCCTGACCCTCAAGCCCATCCCCCACCTCAACCTTTTCTAATTTTCTTTCTTAGCTCCTGAGGCTAAAAAGGTACTGCAGCTGGCAGCAAGTCTAGCCTAGCCTGGCCTAGCACACCCTCAGAAACAGGGCACCACGTTCTCAAAAGGGAATTCCCATTAGCTCAGGCATTCCTGCGGTCAGCACCATGCCAAGCCCCATCCGCAACCGTCCAAGAAGAACTTCCGATCTCTCCAGAATGAGGTCAACAGGTGGGGCCCACCACACTGCTTTGCCACTGATTTTCAGCATTACAATCTAAGCCTCCAAATCAGAAACCACAGGCTTAACCTTTGATCACATGGCCACCCCAACAGTGCCGTAACCTGGGGTTTGTTCCAAACCGCGCCATTACCTCTTTAAGAACAAATTGCCCTTTTAAGACTGAATAGCTGCATTCCCTAAAAAGCACTTGCAGCCCCAGTCACTCTGCAGCGTTACTGTACTGTACTGTACAGTTCACGTTCAGATGCAGGACTGAGGGGAGATGGTGTCAAGGACGATGCTATAACAAAACACAGAGAAAGAGTTTGACAAATGATGCTGTTAATGACAATGTAAAACACAATGCCTCTGTTTCCACCAACCCGCGACAGACAATAGATCAATACTGCAGGGAAAAAGAAATTCAGTTAACTGTCACTTCTCATTGGGAAAATTAATTGAACAACCCTAGTTACTGGCGGTCAGAGAAAAGCACAGCAAATACGAGGGGGTGGACTGTTATGGGTAAAACTTGCTCTTTTGGGAAACAGTTTTGTTTAAATTCCGAGAGTGGAACACATAACATTTTTTTAAAAAAAAGGCGGTGGAAAAGTTGGAGTAGAGAATCTTTGCCTATTTGCAACACTACCACAATCGCTTTATTTCCAGCATAATGCTTTTCACCACGAGGTCTGTCCTGGAAACTAAAAGTACACACATTTTTAAAAGTCACGAAACCAGTGCAAGAGGAAAGTGTGTTTCCTAAAGGGGAGCTGAGACAGTGCATTTAAAGAAGTCCACTTACCTGCTTTGACAATTGTCAGTGTTACCACAAATAAAATCACTCGGGCTGACAGCTGCCTCTTCCTGATGTCCCGTTGTTCCATCTCCAAATGACATGAATTTCCTTTTTTTTTGGTCTCTCTTTCTCTCCCAATTGTTCACCTCCTCCTCCTTCCCCCCTCTGAAGACAGTTGTGTGTGTGTGTGTGTGTTTTAAAGTTTCCAAGTCCCTCACAGCGTGTATAGGTGCTACATCTATACTGTTGCCTGTACACCGCAGGACCAGGAGAAAGTTAAAGCTGCTCCCTCTCTCTTGTTCTGTGCAGGCACTGATTTTACAAGACTTCTTCACTCGACATTTTTCTTAAAAAAAAAGTGGGGGGTGGGGGTGGAAGAGATGAGGATTTTTTTTTTAAAAAAAAGATCCGAGGAAGTTACACTCGATTTCTCCTCCTCCCCCACCCCCCTATTTACATGTGACGATGTTTAAGGAGAGAGAGAAATGGATTTCTTTCGAATACATTGACACTGACACCACAGAGAAACAATAAAACCCTCAGCAAATCATAGCTGGCCTCAGCTCACATCCGAAACTCACTTTGTCCAGCAAACGAGATTGGCCCCAAGTTTAGCTCCATCAACTTCCAATTGGCCGCACTGATCTGTCAGTGTCTTTTTTTTATCCCTAGGGCTGAGAGAGAGAGAGAGAGAGCAACAAGTTAGGAGAAAGAATTCGCAAAGAGAGAAAGTCAATCGAAATTTTATCTCCGTGCAACTTGATTCCAAAGGAGGCGCCCTATTCATTCATTAAATTACTTTTTTTTTCCACGACTACTCTAATGCAAAATAAAATGCCCAGCTGCAGTCCAAACAGGGAAGGCTGGTTACTTGCAGCCTGCCGAACGAATTGTTTCCAGGTTGAGAGATATTTGAGGGAAATCGATCACTACACCTGAATAGATCTTTTTTCGAAAGGCATTTTATACCAATGGTTGCATCAATAGTTTGCTCTTAGTGAGACAGTGAAAAATCACACCGCACCAGATTATGGTCTAACATGTTTATTTGGAAGTCTGTAACCTGGTGTGGTGTGATTTTTCACTTGGTCCAACACTGGCACCCCCACACCTTGATGAGACAATACTTGGAATGCGCTTAAAGTCATAGAGATGTACAGACCCTTCGGTCTAACTCGTCCATGCCGACCAGATATCATAAATTAATCTAGTCCCATTTGCCGGCATTTGGCCCATATCCCTCTAAACCTCTCCTATTCATGTACCCATCCAGGTAGATTGAAGTGTTGTTAGCTCCAGGGTTACTGTTCAAGAACTGGAGAGTGGCATTTTGATTTAATTACTGTTACATGTACCGAACCACAATGAAAAGTATTGTATGCTATCCAGCCATAGCATTCCTTACAGAAGTACGTCAGGGTAATGGAACAGAATAGAGTGTTGCAGCTAGATAGAAGGTGCACAGAAAGATTGACGCTAATATGATGAGGAGGTGCCAATGTTGGACTAGGTTGGACAAGGTCAGAAGTCACACGACACGGGTTATAGTCCAGGTGAAGGGATGAAGCAGCAGGGCTCCGAAAGCTTGTGATTTCAAATAAACCTGTTGGCTTATAACCTGCTTTTCGTGTGACTTCTGACTGTGTCCAACTCTACTGTATGGGAGGTCCGTTCATAAATCTGATAACAGCAGGGAAGAAGCTGTTCTCGAATCTGTTGATAAAGACCAGTCTTCTGAACTTTTATTTCTGCAATGCTGGACTTTTTATTTCTCTATTTTTTAAGATCTGAAGAAGCTGTACCTAAGGACCTTTGATGGTGCTGTAAGTGGCGAGATATAAACTTTACACTGTACTCATTTGACATTAAAGCTAATTCTAATTCTAAACCTAGGTAGATTTTAAACTTGATTTTAATCTTGAATGAGTACCTTTGGCCAAATAGCCTCCTTCCGTCCTGTAAATTGTCTCTAAACCCATCTTTCATTTAGTTCTGGCATTCCTTCCTTGAACTCTAAACTTCATCTGAAGTAATCCTTTGGAGCCAGGTCTTTGGTCATCTGTTTTAATAGAGTTATAAAGCACAGAAGCAGTCCAATTTGTTCATGTCAAATAAGTTTCCCAAACTAAACCAGTCCTACTTGCCTGTGTTTGGTCCATATCCCACTATCCCCTTAGCTGTTTGGTAATGCTCCTGTGAAGTGGGAGGGGATGTTACACTGCAACAAGGCTGCTATATGAATCTAAATTATTGTTGTTGATTGATGGTCATTGACTGCAGCAGTTTGACTTCTCTGGCTAACAAAATGATTCATCCTACACATGCACAACCGCAAGGGATAAAATTCCTATCCCCCAAATCATTCATAATGATTTCCCATTACAGAATGTTTCACACTAAAATCAGACTGAATGGATAATTCTGAGTGTAGTATTCCCCAATTACCAATTTACACCAAACTTGCTGCAACCACACCCTCCACATACCAGTTCTCCCTGCCACACTTGCAATTAATTATGAAGGATTACGTAATCTACAGAGTCATTTTGACAGTGCAGTCCTTTCTTTCACTGACTAGCTAGCCTAGAGCTCACCCACACACAGCTGCTTTGAACACATAACTTTCCAAACTCGGAACTGATGGACCACTAATGTTACTTTTGTCCAGTCTCTCCATGCTTCTACATCAATTTGATTTAATGCACAGTTTATGCCCATGCACCGGAACACAGGAACAGGAGTAGGCCATTCAGCCCGTTGAGCCCGTTCCGCCCCTCAGACCGAACTGTGACCTGACTCCATATAGCTGCTTTGGGCCCACATAGAGTCATACAACATGGAAATGGACTCTTCGATCCAACCAGTCCATGCAGAACAAAATCGTAAACGAAACTAGTCCCACCTGCCTGCTCTGCGCCCATATCCCTCCAAACTGTTCCTATCTCTTAATACCTCTGCTTAACAAAACTCCATCTATCTCATTAGATTACTTACTTAGATTAGATTAGATTACTTAGATTAGATTACTTACAGTGTGGAAACAGGCCCTTCGGCCCAACAAGTCCACACTGCCCCGCCGAAGCGCAACCCACCCATACCCCTACCTTTACCCCTTACCTAACACTATGGGCAATTTAGCATGGCCAATTCACCTGACCTGCACATCTTTGGACTGTGGGAGGAAACCGGAGCACCCGGAGGAAACCCACGCAGACACGGGGAGAATGTGCAAACTCCACACAGTCGCCTGAGGCGGGAATTGAACCCGGGTCTCTGGCGCTGTGAGGCAGCAGTGCTAACCACTGTGCCACCGTGCCGCCCATGTTTCAATCAAACACCTTCACTGCCACTGGTAGACGTTGTATGCATTTTGATGGCACCCTTATCACGAGACATCCTGAGGGTTAGCCAATGTGGGAGCCGGTTAGCTTGCAGGGCTGGGTTGAGATGTCAACAGTGGGGTTCAGTTCCTACACCGGCTAAGTCACCAGAAAAATCCGTCTTCCCACTCTTTCCTCTTGCCTGAGATGTGTTTAAACTCACCACAGAGTCACAGAGATGTACAGCAGGGAAAAACAGGCCCTTCGGTCCAACTCGTCCATGCCGACTAAATATCCTAAATTAATCTAGTCCCATTTACCAGCACTTGACCCATATCCCTCTAAATCCTTCCTATTCATATACCCACCCAGATGCCTTTTAAATGTTGCAATTGTACCAGCCTCTACCACTTCCTCTGGCAGCTCATTCCATACACGTATCACCCTCTGTGTGAAAAAGTTGCACCTTCGGTCCCTTTTATATCTTTCTCCTCTCACCGTAAACCTATGCCCTCTAGTTCTGGACTCCCCCACCCCAGGAAAAGACTTTGTCTATTCACCCTAACCATGTCCCTCATGACTTTATAAACCTCTATAAGGCCATCCCTCAGCCTCCAACATTCATATCTCTCCCTGATGTGAGAGTGAAGCAATGTCTATCTTATTTTTATCCAATAAATCTGACACTGAACAACATAGTGAAGATGTTAGGACAAGTGTTGGGCCAGAAAGCTGAGTCAAAATACTTAGATTCTAAGGAATGTGTGAGGGAAGGAGAAATGGATAGAGACAAGAGAGGTGTAAACAGCAAATTTCAGAGTCTGGAGTCCAGCCAGTTGAAAATGTTGGAACGATTGAAACGAAAGATGTGTACAAGTCCAGAATTTGGCACAAAAACATCAGGATCACAGGAGCACAGCAAACTCAAAGGATTCAGGGGCCGAAGGAGATTGTATAGATAATGAAGATGCAAGGCCTGGAGGGATATGGAAACAAAGGCAAGGGTTTTAAAGGCAGTGTTGCTGTACCTGGAGCCAGTGCAAGAACAGGGGTCATACAGACCGCAAGTAAAGGTCCGTTCACAGAGATATATGTTGCAACACAGGCATGGAAGAGGACCTTCAGCCCGTTGAGTCTGTACCAACCCATCCCACTTTCCAGCACTTGGCCAATAGCCTTGAATGTTGTGACATTTCAAGTACTCATCGCCTTACTTTATAAGCTTTCCTGTCCTCCCAGGCAGTCCATTCCCGATTCCCACCATATTCTGGGTGGAGAGTCTTCAATCCTCCCTAAGCCTCTTACCTTTTCACCTTAAAATGATGTCCCCCACCCATCTCTTTACTGACTCATCAACTAAGTCTGCTTTCAACAGAGACGAGGGGAGGTGAGTTCTCTTGAAGAGTTGTCAATCTGTGGAGTCTATTATTCCAGAGGGCTGGGACGTTGGGTCAATATAAGGAGGAGATTTTCAGTTGGTAATGGGCTGAAGAGTTATAGGGAGCGGGCAGAAAAGTGATGAGATCAGCCATGATGGTATTGAAAGGCAGAGCATGCTCAAGGGGCTGAATGGCCTCCTCCTGTTCAGTTAAGGGGAATTGCTGTTTCCTATCCACCTTCTAAGATCTCTGAGCCTTGTGTGTGTGTCCAGTTTCATTCCACCATTTCTGGCCTTGCCAGTAGTTGCCTGGAATCGAGAGTGTGGCGCTGGAAAAGCACAGCAGGTCAGGCAGTGTCCGAGGACCAGGAGCGTCAATGTTTCGGGAAAAAAGCCCTTCAACAGGAAGTTTCATCAGTCAACTCTCCTGCTCCTCGGATGCTGCCTGACCTGCTGTGTTTTTCCAGCACCACACTCTCGACTTGAATCTCCAGCATCCGCACTCCTTACTTTTACACAGTTGCCTGGAGCCTAATTCTGGAAATTCCTCCTCCAAACCCTCTCCACTTAAATGTCCTCCTTTAGGGCACTTTGGAGAATGGAACTCTTTGACTGAACCATTTCACCATCTGACCTCTTGTCTCCTCACGTGGCTCATTGGCAAATATTGTTTCATCCTGTGAAGAGTCTGGAGTGATTCATTGCTTCAGTGGAAGTTTTTGTGGTGATAATGGGTTTAACAAAATAAAAGACAGCTTGACTCATGAGGGTCATCCAAATAATTTAGTCTGGTTGCTTTGCAGCTGGGGCAGGATGGAGCTTTCACATGTCAAAGGGCATACTGGGTGGGAGCATGGAGCCAGGATGGTCAACCTCATGTGGCAAAACCAGAAGGTGATGTCAAGTTAGAATCCCGACAGAGAAGCCACTTAATTCATTGAGTCTACACTGACCCTCTGAAGACAACCCCACTTTATCCCAGTAATTAAACATTTCCCATGGCTAATTCACCCAACCTGCACACCTATGGACTGTACAGGGCAATTTAGCACAGCCAATCCACCTAACCTGCATATCTTTGGACTGTAGGAGGAAAGCAGAGTACACCCATGCAGACAATGTGCAAGCTCCACACAGACAGTCGCCCAAGGCCAGAATTGAACCTGGGTCCCTGGTGCTGTGAGGTAGCAGTGCTAACCACTGAGCCACCGTACCTTCCAAGAGCTAGTAAGCCAAATGGAAAGGTGAAATGGATTCTCAAGAGACTTGTGTCGAGAATGTGTTGCTGGGAAAGCACAGCAGGTCAGGCAGCATCTGAGGAGCAGGAGAATCGACATTTTGGGCATAAGCTCTTCATCAGGAATGAGGCTTGTGGGCTGGGGCTGAGAGATAAATGGGAGGGGGTGGGGTTGGGAGCAGGTAGCTGAGAAAGCAATAGGTGGATGAAGGTGAGGGAGAAGATGATAAGTCAGAGGGGGGAGTGATGGACGGGTCCAGAGGACGGTGCTGAGTTGGAGGCTTGAGACTGGGATAATGTGGGGGGAGGGGAAATGAGGAGGCTGTGGAAATCCACATTTATCCTGTGTGCTTGCGGGGTCCCAAGACAGAATATGAAGCATTCTTTCTCCAGGTGTCGGGTGGTAATGACTTGGGAGGAAGCCCAGGACCTGCGTGTCCTTGATGGAGTGGGAGGGGGAGTAGAAGTGTTCAGCCACGAGGCAGTGGGGTTGGTGGTTGCGGGTGTCCCAGAGATGTTCTCTGCAATGATCCGCAAGAAGACGTCCTGTCTCCCCGATGTCGAGAAGACCACATCGGGTGCAACGGATACATTAGGTGACATTGGTAGAGGTACAGGTAAATTTCTGACAGTACCTCTGCAGGAGGAACGCCACATATTCCGCCTTGGGACCCTGCAAGCACACAGGATAAATGTGGATTTCCACAGCCTCCTCATTTCCCCTCCCCCCACATTATCCCAGTATCAAGCCTCCAACTCAGCACCGCCCTCCAGACCTGTCCATCACTCCCCCCTCTGACCTATCACCTTCTCCCTCACTTTCATCCACTTCCATTCAGCTACCTTCCCCCAAACCCACCCCCCTTCCCACTTATCTCTCAGCTCTGGCCCACAAGCCTCATTCCTGGTGAAGGGTTTATGCCCAAAACGTCGATTCTCCTGCTCCTCGGATGCTGACTGACCTGCCGTGCTTTTCCAGCAACACACTCTCAACTCTGATCTCCAGCACCTGCAGTCCTCACTTTCTCAAGAGACTTGTGCAGCGCAGGGTACCGTAACTGACTGAACGACCCTGGGGCAGGGAAATTTAAAACTAGGGGGCATATCTTTAAGGTGAGAGGCGAATGATTTAAAGAGGACATGAAGGGCAATGTTTTTTACACAGAGTGATTAATGTGTGAAACGAACTGGCAGAGAAAGTGGTGGATGTGGGTGCAGTTACAACATTTGAAAAAAACATTTGGAGAAGTTCATGAATAGGAAAGGTTTGGAGGAATATGGGCCAGGAACAGGCAGGTGGGACTAGATTAGTTTGGGATTACGGTCCGTGTGGAAAAGTTGGACCGAAGGCTGTGTTTCCATGCTGTATGATTCTATGATTGCCCTTTTATCAAATCTAGCCAACACCCAAATCATTCTTTATCATTCTTGATCAGAAGCTGATTTGAAACAAAACCAGATGGCATGCTGAAGTTCTGATCTGAGTAGGACATCAGAAGACAATTTGGAGGGGTTAGACCTCAGACCAGAGGGAGTGTTCAGCAAAAGTAAACTTCAATTGAATTCCAACCGCTACCAGCCATTACTTTCCATTTTCCAGATATAACATATTTAGAAATCTGAGGTTCTTCAGCTTTTAAGTGTAAGTAATTAGCCAACAGGAAACTCCCACTTAATTAAAACCCATTTTTAAAAAAGATCCTCCAGTATAAAATGTTGCCATTTATAGTTTTCTTTTAAAAATGTAGCCAGAAATGCAATGGTATCTCAACAGGTCATACCCCTCAGTCCGAAATTTTCGTGTTTCACTCCTCAGTCTTCTGCCGGTAATCCAGGCCAAGATTCTAAAATTCCTGGAACTCCTCCCCCTAATGGCATTGTGAGTCCACGTGGATTTCAGAAAGGCAGCTCACCCACATCTTGTCCAGGGGCGACTAGCGACAGATGATAAATGCCTGCGTCCCCTGTGTGATTGAGAAAGCTCAGCCCTTAGTGATGGGAACGCCAAAGTTAATGAGCCTTTTGTGTGAGCAGTGATGCAATAATGTACAGGCACCAAGCTCTGTAACATAGCTCCCCATCAGGAGACTGGAGCTACGGCTGTGCCAATCTGCCCGTCTCTAAATGGCGAGAATTATCATTGTCCTGAAACTCAAGACAATTCCTTCAAACTTTGGCCTGATTTCTCTGGAAGAGGGAAGACATCTGAAGTTTGCGAGATTACAAAGAGAATGAAAGTTGGTGAATAATTACTTTACAGTAAGTTAGGAACTCAGGAGAAACATTTACCACAAGAGGTGATAGAGGATGGAATGATTCCCAGGGAAAGCTTTTGGAAGGTTTGCTCGGTTTCCTTCTCCACTGACATTACTGGGCATTCCGAGTGCTCTGTGATTTTATTAAAAGGGACAATTTGCTATGTTAGAGTCATAGAGATGTACAACACGGAAATAGACCCTTCAATCCAACTCATCCATGCCGACCAGATATCCGGCATTCATCTAGTCCGATCTGCCAGCACCCGGCCCATATCCCTCTCAAACCTTTCTATTCATATACCCATCCAGATGCCTTTGAAATGCTGTAATTGTAACAGCCTCCATCACTTCCTCTGGCAGCTCATTCTATACATGTACCACCCTCTGTGTGAAAACGTTGCCCCTTGGGTTCCTTTTAAATCTTCTCTTCTCAATTGAAACCCACTCCCTCCAGTTTTGGACTCCCTCATCCTGGGGAAAAGACCTTGTCCATTTACCCTATTCATTCTCCTCATGATTTTATAAATTTCTATAAGGTCACCCCTCAGTCTCCAAATAGCCTCAGCCTATTCAGTCTTTCCCCTTAGCTCAAACCCTCCAACCCTGGCAACACCCTTGTAGATCTTTTCTGAACCCTTTCAAGTTTCACAACATCTTTCTTATAGCAGGGAGACCAGAATTGAATGCAGCATTCTAAAAGTGGCCAAACCAATAACATGTACAGCAATAACATGACCTCCCAACTCTTATCTCACCAATAAAGGCAAGCATACCAAACATCTTCACCATCCTGTCTACCTGTGACTCCACTTTCAAGGAACTATGAACCTGTATCCCAAGGTCTGGAACATGATTAGTTTTGATTTTACCAAGTTGGGTGGAGTGGGCTCAACAATCTCTTCCTACTAATTTGTTCTGAAACTATTCCAGTGAATCTCCCTTTCTCCCTGAGGCACAAACATTGCACAGATTCTGAAGAAATACAGAATAGTGCAAAATAACAAAGAGCAATGTGCACAGATGTCATCTCGTTGCATCCTCAGGAATTCACAACGCCATTGAAAAGCAGTGAAGGATTTCTCGAAACACAGAGACAGAAATTTCATAGCATTGCCTGACTATGCTGGAGAGGTCATTCATCCCCAAGATTGTGACTTAGCACAGATCCTTCGTTGCTAAATAATTGGAATTGTGCACATCTGTTGGAATTGCACGGATGGAAGTTATTGTTACTTTGCTGGGTTGAGTTGCTTAAAAGTGTTGGGGTCTGAAAGGGTTAATACTGAGGAGTGCCCCACCCAGTTGGACGATGTTACATTGATCCAGGTGGAAGAACAGCTTTGGATCTCAAAGGAGATCTCTGAGAGCCCGCCAGAGTCTTAGTAACAATGTGTACCGTAACCAAGTAACTTGGACCTAATCGCTGCATTTAACAAATTGCACCTTTTTTAAATGAAATAGACACTTTTCATAAGACCACCAAATGGTTTACCTCTGGAAAACCAGACCAGTCAGGTCCTTTAAACCCCAACTTAAAAGGAGAAAGAAGAAAAGCAGCAAATCTACCTGGGAAAGACACTGACTTAGTGGCAATGTCTCCAGACCAGATGATCAAGGCTCAATGTTCTACCACAGCAGAATTCAACAAAATATCTGGAACTTTCCTCCCTCCTCTCAGAAAGATGTTGTGAAACTTCAAAGGATTCAGAAATGATTTACAAGGATGTTGCCAGGGTTGGATGGTTTGAACTATGATTGTGTGTATGGAATGAGCTGCCAGAGGACGTGGTGGAGGCTGGTACAATGACAATATTTAAAAGTCATCTGGATGGGTATAGAGAGGGATATAGGCCAAATGCTGGCAAACGGGACTAAATTAATTTAGGATATCTATTTGGCATGGATGAGTTGGTTTGCAGGGTCTGTTTCCATGCTGTACCGCTCTCTGACTCTATTTAAAGCTAACCTAATGATGACCACATAACCACCACCAATTGTCACAAACACCCACCTATCCTTTCAGGAGAGAAATCTGCCATCTTTACTTGGTCAGGCCTACATATAACTCCTTGGCCCAAAGCAATGTGGTTGTTTTTCAGATGCTCTCTGGGCAAATAAGGATGTACAATAAATGTTGCCCTAAACAATGATACCGTGAACAAATAACAGAAATATTTTTCTCCACAGGGACCATTATACAACACGGCGAGCAACAGCCTTGATTTGATTTAACTGTTTATGCAACAGGTAATGGTCTCACAAGGTACTTGTGGAACATTGGAACCTCTGCTCTCCTCAAGTCGTCAGTTTTCTAGCACAAGAGCAGCCATTAAAGCATTTGTCGGGGAATTGAGTACAACAGTTAGGATGTCATGTTGCAGCTTTATAAGCCTTTGTTAGGCCACACTTACAATATTATGTTTAACTCTGGTCTCCACATTACAGGAAGGATGTGGAGGCTTTGGAGAGGCTTTGGAGAAGAGGTTTACCAGGATGCTGCTTGGATTAGAGGGTATGAGTTATAAGGAGATGCTAGAAAAACTCAGCTTGTTTTCCTTGGAGCGGCAGAGGCTGAGGGGAGAAATCTATAAAACTATGAGATGCATTGATAAGGTTGACGATCAGAATCTTTTTCCCAGAGTTGAAATGCTTAATACTAGGAGGGGCATGCATTTGAGGTGAGGGGGGATAGTTCAAAGGAGATGCGAGGGGCATGTTTTATACACAGAGCAGTCGAAGTGTAGAACATGCTGCCAGAGTTGGTGATGGAGGCAATAAGGGTGTTTAAGGAACTTTTAGATAAGCACATGAATATGCAAGGATTGGAGGGATATGGAGCAAGGGCAGACAGAAGGGATTAATTTAATTTGGCGTCATGTTCAGTGCAACATTGTAGGTCAAAGGGCCTGTTCCTGTGCTGTGCTGTTCTATGTTCTATGTTCATTGGCAAGCTCTTACATTCTGAAGGATATCATAATTGGGTTTACCCCCAGACAACATGTAGATGCAGAACAGTCATGACTCTCTCTCCTCCCTATAGCCTAATGCAGCTGAAATGATTTAATTTGGCCCATCCTGGAGTTCGAATCTGGGAACGATCTTCCTTTGCCTCTGCCTCACACAAGGCAGAACAGGAACATTTGTCGAACAGAAATAGAGAGGCGGAAAAAATACCAGAGGAGCATTTGCTATTTCAAAAGGCTGGGGGAAGTGTTTTTACCGTCGCGGGAATTGGGAGATACCAGGGCAGGTTTAGTGAGCCCGTTCAAACCTCTGAGAGTTAGCAGGATGGAGTCAAGTAGATAGAGAAATTGTCTCCATTGGCAAGAGGGTTAGTATTAAGCAGAGGACACAGATGCAAATACTCATTAAAAACCCCAGGAGAAGAAACATTGTGTGTTTTAACACAGTGAATTATTGTGATCTAGAATGCCTGAAGGTTGGTGTGTGAGTGGATTCAATTTGAAAAAAAACATTTTGGGAAGGAAATTAGATAAATAATTGAAAAAGGAAGTAAAATACAGGACTGTACTGTATGTAAAGAGCAGGGGAGTGGGACCCAATGGTTAAACTACAAAGGGACAAGTGGCCTTCTTCTGCACTTTGCCATTTCACACGGGCAACTGTATAATAATTCATAGAATTCCTACAGTGTAGAAACAGGCCCTTCAGCCCAACAAGTCCATACTAACCCTCCGAAGAGTAACCCATCCAGGTCCATTCCCCAACCCTATATTTACCCCTGACTAATGCACCTGACCTACACATCCCTGAACACTACAGGCAACTTAGTCTGGCCAATTCACCTGACCTGCAAATCTTTACTACGAGAGGGGTGGCGTGGTGGCTCATGGTTAGTACTACTGCCTCACAGCACCAGGGACGTGGGTTCGATTCCAGCCTCGGGTGACTGTGTGGAGTTTGCACATTGTCCCCGTGTCTGTGTGGGTTTCCTCTGGATGCTCTGGTTTCCTCCCACAGTCCAAAGATGTGCAGGTCAGGTGAATTGGCTGCGCTAAATTGCTCGTAGTGTTAGGTGCATTAGTCAGGGGTAAATATAAGGTAGGGGAATGGGTCTGGGTGGGTTACTCTTCAGAGGGTCGGTGTGGACTTGCTGGGCCGAAGGGCCTGTTTCCACACTGTAGGGAATCTAATCAGAAAACTGGAGCACCTAGAGGAAACTCACACAGATACAGGGAGAACATACAAACTCCACAGTCACCCAAGGCTGGAATCGAACCCTGGTGCTGTGAGGCAGCTGTGCTGATCACCATGCTGCCCCCAAATTATTGATATTTTCCCGCAAGTCAGACAGAAAAGGGGCTTTTTCTTCCTATTCAAAGATTTTACTCAGTTTCGAGTTCGCCAGTGGTTGTTCGAATGATGAAGGGCTTTTGCCCGAAACGTTGATTTTCCTGCTCCTTGGATGCTGCCTGAACTGCTGTGCTTTTCCAGCACCACTAATCCAGAATCTGATTTCCAGCATCTGCAGTCATTGTTTTTACATAGTTTGAATGGTGCCCAGCTGGGTAAACATTTCCCATTCATCTCAGGAAGGAAACAGGGAAACCTAGCGAAATACAAAGGTGCTTATGACCACCGGGACTCCCAGGCTGACAGGCAGACAGACCTTATTGGAAAAGGAAAGAGCTACATAGTGTAGAGAAGGCAAAGGTTTTCGAGGGGAGGGTGGCAGGAGTATGTGTTGGAATGACAGTTTCAGAAAAAGCCATTAACTTCACATAAAACAAGCTGCAACAATCCACGAAAAATGTGATTGCTTGCAAAAAGAGTAAAAAAAAAACCAGCAGCCTTTAGCAGCAGAGTCTAACTTGTTACATAAAAGGCAGAGTGTTTCATTAATTTCATCTTCCCTTTACTAGTTTAATTTCTTGACTGGAAAAACACGTCCTCCTTAAATGCCCAATGTTCTAAATAGAATCATAGAGATGTCCAGCACAGAAACAAATTATTTTGGTTCAACTCTTCCATGCTGACCAGATATCCTAAATTGACATAGTCCCATTTTGCCAGCACTTGGCCCATATCCCTCTAAACCCTTCCTATTCATATACCCATCCAGATGCCTTTTAAATGTTGTAATTGTACCAGCCTCCACCACTTCCTCTGGCAGCTCATTCCATACACGTACCACCCTCTGTGTGAAAAAGTTGCCCCTTAAGTCCCTTTTTTATCTTTCCCATCTCACCCTAAACCTATGCCCTCTAGTTCTGGACTCCCTGACCCCAGGGAAAAGACCTTGTCTACTTATCCTATTCATGCCTCTCATAATTTTATAAACCTCTATAAGGTCACTCCTTCAGCGTCAGACGCTCCGGGTAAAACAGCCCCAGCCTGTTCAGCCTCTCCCTGTAGCTCAAACCCTCCATCCCTATCAATCTTTTCTGAACCCTTTCAAGTTTCACTACATAGCTCCTGTAGCTTCTGCTTTTGTTTCAGACTTCCAACGTCTGCAGTCCTTTGTTTTAATTTGCGCAACTGTAAAGTGCTTGGCAGTGCCACAACAGCGCCACACAAATGCAGGTTTAGTCTCCGAACTGGCAGAGGCTGAGGGTATGCGTACAGAAGGGGATGTGTGGCTTGAATGGAGCATACGGACTAGCGTGGACCGCTTCTGTCAAATGGTCAGGCATTTTGCAGTTGGGGTTTCAAGTGAAACACAGCGAGAAGGTAAGCGAGTGTGGAATAGAACATAGAAGAATACAGCGCAGTACAGGCCCTTTGGCCCTCGATGTTGCGCCGATCCAAGCCCACCTAACCTATACTAACCCACTATCCTCCATATACCTATCCAATGCCCGCTTAAATGCCCATAAAGAGGGAGAGTCCACCACTGCTGCTGGCAGGGCATTCCATGAACTTACGACTCGCTGAGTGAAGAACCTACCCCTAACTTCAGTCCTATATCTACCCCCCCTTAATTTAAAGCTATGCACCCTTGTAATACCCGACTCCATACGCGGGAAAAGGTTCACACTGTCAACCCTATCTAACCCCCTAATCATCTTGTACACCTCAATCAAGTCACCCCTAAACCGTCTTTTCTCTAATGAAAACAGCCCCAAGTGTCTAAGTCTATCCTCATACGATCTTCCTTCCATACCAGGCAACATCCTGGTAAACCTCCTCTGCACCCGTTCCAGTGCCTCCACATCCTTCCTATAGTATGGCGACCAAAACTGCACACAATATTCCAGATGCGGCCGCACCAAAGTCTTATACAACTGCATCATTATTTACCAACTCTTGTACTCAATACCCCGTTCAATGAAGGAAAACTT
>NC_057717.1:102579841-102585355 GCF_004010195.1 Chiloscyllium plagiosum | reverse complement strand
ACCCATCTCTCTGCCATCTTTGGAGTTACTACTTCCCTATAACTCTGATCTATGGCCCCCTCTGCCTCCCGAATGATCCGAAGTTCATCCAACTCCAGCTCCAGTTCCCTAACACGGTCTTGGAGGAGCTGGAGATGGGTGCACTTCCTGCAAGTGTAATCGGCAGGGACGTCGATGGCATCCCTCACCTCATACATGTTGCAGGAGGAACATTGCACTGCCTTCACTGCCATCCCTCTAAAGCTAACTTTTCTTAAAAAAAAACTGGGTCTAAAGAATACAACAAGCAAAATTCAGCACTTACCTACTTACCACAACAGATGTTATTATTAGGTTAGAGGAGGAGGGCGGGTGGGAGGCACTACCCGTGTAGTGCCTCGGGTTCCTCTCCTTCGTGCTTTTAAAGGGGAAAAAAACCTACCCAGGTAAGCTTACACTAACTGCTTCCGGGTCTCGGCTGCCCCTCTGGTCGTCGTCACTTCCCCCTGGTGCTCCCGCTCTTTCTGTGAAGAGAGAGAAAAAAAACACCGCTGCCCGCTACCGGTAAGCACTTTTAAAACCATGAAACAGAAGAGAAAGGTCTCTGAATGAGTGATTAAACAACAAAAGAAATAATGGTGCACCAAGGTCAAAGTTGTTGGGGGGAGGCAGTGGAGGCAGAGGTGGGTGCTGCTAATGGGACACTAAAGAATAGATTGAGAGGAAACACAAATAGTTACAAAATGTCCCACAGAGAGGCTGAACAGGCTGGAGCTGTTTTCCCTGGAGCGTCGAAGGCTGAGGGGTGACCTTATAGAGGTTCACAAAATTACAAGGGGCATGGATAGGGTAAATAGGCAAAGTCTTTTCCCTGGGATTGGGGAGTCCAGAAATAGAGGTCATAGGTTTAGGGTGAGAGGGGAAAGATATAAAAGGGACCTAAGGGCAACCTTTTCACGCAGAGGGTGGTACGTGTATGGAATGAGCTGCCAGAGGAAGTGGTGGAGGCTGGTACAAGTGCAACATTTAAGAGGCATTTGGATGGGTACATGAATAGGAAGGGTTTGGAGGGACATGGGCCACCTGCTGGCAGGTGGGACTAGATTGGGTTGGGATATCTGGTCGGCATGGACGGGTTGGACCGAAGGGTCTGTTTCCGTGCTGTACATCTCTATGACTCTATGAAAATGAGAGAATTAGTTGAGATTTTAACAAATGTACAGTGAGTACTGCAGATGCTGGAGATTAGAGTCGAGAGTGTAGTGCTGGAAAAATGTAGCAGGTCAGGCAGCATCCAAGGAGCAGGAAAATCGACTTTTCGGGCAAAAAGCCCTTCATCAGGAATGAGGCTATGAGCCTTGGGAGCGGAGAGATAAATGGGAAGGGGGTGGGGCTGGGAGTGAAGTAGCTGAGAGTGCAGAGGAGATGATCTAAGGGTTGCAGTGAGAGAGAGAGACTCCTTGAGATCCTTGTCGAGAGAGGAGAACTTCTTCAAGGTAGGCATCCTTGGAAGAGGATTTGCAGTCAGGTTAAAATCAACTAGGTGAAAGTAAGTACTGTAGTTGCTGGAGATTAGATTTGGGAGTGTGGTGCTGGAAAAGCACAGCAGGACAGGCAGCATCTTTCCACTTGTTTGAACTATAGGGAGAGGCTGAACAGGCTAGGGCTGTTTTCCCTGGAGCATCGGAGACTGAGGGGTAACCTCATAGAGATTTTAAAAAATCATGAGGGACATGGATAGCATGAATATACAAGGACTTTTCCCCAGAGTGGGGGAGTCCAAAACTAGAGGGTATAGGTTTAAAGTTAGAGGGGAAAAATTGAGAAAGGACCTAAGGGGCAATTTTTTCACGCAGAGGATGAAATGTGCTGTCAGAGGAAGTAATAGAGGCTGGTGCAATGACAACATTTAAAAGGCATCTGGATGGGTACATGAATAGGAAGGATTTGGAGGGATATGGGCCAAATGCAGGCAAATGGGACTAGATTAATGTAGGATATCTGGTCTGCATGGACGTGTTGGATTGAAAGGTTTGTTTCCATGCTATACATCTCAATGACTCTAAATTGAGAGAGAAAGCGGAGTTAATGTCTCAACTCCAATGATTTTTTTTCAGAATTGGGTTATGCAGCAGTGTCACTGGACTGGAAATGTTAACTCTGCTTTCTTTCTCGACAGATACTGCCAGACCTGCTGAGTTTCTCCAGCAATTACTGGTTTTCACTTGACATTCAGAGAGGTGCTTTTGAATTGCCGTCGTCATTGTAATGTCGGAGAGCCACCTCTCAGTGTGCTGACAAGCACATACCCACCCTCAGCATTGTGACCATCACAGCTTGTTATGGTACAGAAGGAGGCCACTTGGCCCATTGTGCCAAATAGGGGGAGGGGAGTGGGACTCGGGTGAAGGTAGGTGGGATGGCAATCAATGGGCAAAGGTCGGGGGTGATTGTGATTGGTCGGTGGGGAAGGTGGAATGGATAGATGAGAAGAACGATTGGCGGGTAGGCTAGGTCAAAAGGGTGGATGTATCAGGTGAACCATTATCTCATTGAATCTCAGAGCAGACCTGATGGACTGAATGGCCATCGTCTGTGGGTCACGGTCTTCAAAGCGATAATTCTGAAGAAGGGTCACCGAACGTGTAGTGTTAACTCGGTTTCTCTCTCCATAGATGGTGCCCGGTGTGCCAAACATTTCTCTGGCAGTTTCTGTCCTCGTGACTGTAAGCCAATATCTCCTTGTTCTTTTATTCATAACTAACTCACCTATTTTTAATGATGTTAGGTTGACTGATGGATAGTGGCCAAGACACAAGAGTGAACTTGCCTGTTCTCGTTCAAAGTTGCGGAAATTTCACAGCCGTCTGAGGCATACACACAGGGCTTTGTCTGCACAGATCATAGAATCCCGACAATGTGGAAACAGGCCCTTTGGCCCAACAGGTCCATACTGACCCTCTGAAGAGTATTCCACCCAAGCCATTCCACTACCTCATTACTCTACATTTACCCCTAACTAATACACCCCTGAACATTATGGGCAATTCAGCGTGGCCAATTCACCTAACCTGCACATCTTTGGATTGTGGGAGGAAACCGGAGCATCCAGAGGAAACCCACACAGACACGGGGAGAATTTACAAACGCAACACTGTCAGTCGCCCGAGGCTGGAATTGAACCCGGGTGCCTGGCATTGTGAGGCAGCTGTGCTAACCACTGAGCCACTGTGCCACCCTAAAGGCGCATCCCAAAATTTCCAATCAGGGTCTGAAACCCGACAGGGGAGGGGGAGGATAAGAGAGTCACATTTGGCTCAGCCTGTGTCTGATTGGTGGTGAGGGCTGTTGGGTTGGTCGAGTGGTGGGGAAGGGGTGGTGCTGGGCTCTGTCAGACTGACTAGTATCTTACAGGGTGTAGACTGGTCTGCTCCAGCAGGGGATAGAATCGGGTCAAGTGTCAGATATTGGGAAATTGTAAGGGATTGTGGGACAAAATGTATGGCTGGGTGGGGGGGGAGGGATGGGGTCATGGTAAATCCTAAGGTCAGGGAAATGGTAGGGACGTTGGCTCAGTGGTTAGCACTGGTGTCTTCCATCAGCAGGGACCCGGGTTTGATTCCAGCCTCGGGCGACTGTCTGTGTGGAGTTTGCACATTCTCCCCCCTCGGGCGACTGTCTGTGTGGAGTTTGCACATTCTCCCCGTGTCTGCGTGGGGCAGCAGGGACCCGGGTTTGATTCCAGCCTCGGGCGACTGTCTGTGTGGAGTTTGCACATTCTCCCTGTGCCTGCGTGGGGTTTCCTCCAGGTGCTCTGGTTTCCTCCCACAGTCCAAAGATGTGCAGGTTAGAGTGAATTGGCCATTTTAAATTGCCCGTAGTGTTCAGGGATGTGTAGATTAGGTGCGTTAGTCGGGGGTAAATGTAGAATAATTGGGTAGGGAATGGGTCTGGGTGGGACGCTCTTCGGGGGGTTGGTGTGGAACTGTTGGGCCAAAGGGCCTGTTTCCACACTGTAGGGATCCTATGATTCTATGAAATCAGCGACCGCAGCAGTAGATTTATAACCCTCCAGCTTCTCCCAGGGTAACGACCAAGTTTCACTGGGTGAGAAGATTTTGAAGATGCCATCTTTAAGGGGCTTCTTTGGGGGGAGAATCGCTGATTGGAAGTTTCAATTTCTTCGGCCATCCAAGTGGATTCCCAGCTGTACGATTCCCAATCACTGGGGGAGCCATCTGAGCCAAAGCTGCTTCTGCAAAACCCCTCCTCCGACAGTGCAGCACTCCCCAAGTGCGGGGCTGAAGAACAGGCCTGGATTCTGCACTCCGGATCTCCAGAGGCTGCCTTGACCTCACAAACCACTGACTCAGAAGTGCCGAATGCACGTGGGTGTCAAACCCCCTCCCCCGGGCTGTTTGATTAAGACAATCTGTCAGGAGTGAGTTGGAGTGTTCTCTGCTCCCTGCTGATGGACAGAACTGCATTATTCACCTTGTCGGTTGAATGATCTGAGTTTGAGCATGTCCCCAGACAGAGTGAATGTCACGCGTGTGAGGGTTCAGCAGGTCAGCTGTCTGGATGCACTCCAATATTTGCACGATCTAAGCAAAGAAATAAATGTTTCCCATGCTTTTCACCTTCCCAAACACTCGTCTGGGTCCAGCTCAGACTGGCTGAGTCATGGAAGCCTGGCTGGCTGCACACCCCCAGTCACATTCCATTTGAACATGTCTGCAGGCTTCCCATTTACTGTACGCTCAAATGCTTAGTGAGGCATGAATCTGACAGCTCCTGCCACACCCAGTACACTGGGTTACAGACTGCAAGATGAATGGGAGGTCAGACACGGGCAGCTTTTTGGATTATCCATCCCGGAATGCACAGTCCAGGGTGTAAGTGTGAATTAAGTGCTGTGATGCTCAGAAATGAATATTCGTGAAGTTGTTCTATCAAACACCCATCTTGGAGAGAAAGAAAAGCAGCTAACACAGTGTAAAAGGCCAACATTTCATACCCATCTGAGGATACATTGCATCACGAGATGTATTAATCCAATGCATGTTTCTCCTGATTTTCTCTTATTTTACTGGGTTACCTGCTTATTCTCAAACAACTGCAGTTGCTGCCTGTAGCGACACCTGTTGCGGTCTGTAACTACTCCTGTTGCTGTCTGTAACGACTCCTGTTGCTGTCTGTATCTACTCCTGCTGCTGTCTGTATCGACTCCTGTTGCTGTCTGTAACTACTCCTGTTGCTGTCTGTAACGACTCCTGTTGCTGTCTGTATCTACTCCTGCTGCTGTCTGTATCGACTCCTGTTGCTGTCTGTAACTACTCCTGTTGCTGTCTGTATCTACACCTGTTGCTGTCTCTATCTACTTCTGTTGCTGTATCTATCTACTCCTGTTGCTGTTTGTATCTACTCCTGTTGCTGTCTCGATCGACACCTGTTGCTGTCTGTATCTACTCCTGTTGCTGTCTCTATCTACTCCTGTTGCTGTCTGTAACTACTCCTGTTGCTGTCTGTATCTAC
>NC_057717.1:102483308-102575192 GCF_004010195.1 Chiloscyllium plagiosum | reverse complement strand
CCTACTCCTGTCGCTGTGTGTAACTACTCCTGTAACTGTCTGTAGCTACTCCTGTAAATGACTCTATCTACTCCCGTTGCTGTCTGTATCTACTCCTGTCGCTGTATGTAACTACTCCTGTAACTGTCTGTAGCTACTCCTGTAAATGACTCTATCTACTCCTGTTGCTATCTGTAGCTATTCCTGTTGCTGTCTGTAGCTATTCCTGTTGCTCTCTGTATCTACTCCTGTTGCTGTCTGTAATTATTCCTGTTGCTGTCTGTAGCTACTCCTGTTGCTGTCTGTAGCTACTCCTGTTGCTGTCTGTAGCTATTCCTGTTGCTCTCTGTAGCTATTCCTGTTGCTCTCTGTAGCTATTCCTGTTGCTCTCTATAGCTACTCCTGTTGCTGTCTGTAGCTACTCCTGTTGCAGTCTGTAGCTATTCCTGTTGCTGTCTGTAACTACTCCTGTCCCTGTCTGTATCTACACCCATTGCTGTCGGTAGCTATTCCTGTTGCTCTCTGTAGCTACTCCTGTCGCTGTCTGTAACTACTCCTGTTGCTGTCTGTAGCTACTCCTGTTTCTGTCTGTAACACTCCTCTTGCTGTCTGTAGCTATTCCTGTTGCTGTCTGTAACTACTCCTGTTGCTGTCTGTAGCCACTCCTGTTGCTGTCTGCACATACTCCTGTTGCTGTCTCTATCTACTCCTGTTGCTGTCTGCACCTACTCCTGTAACTGTCTGTAGCTACTCCTGTTGCTGTCTGCAACTCCTCCTGTTGCGGTCTGTATCTACTCTTGTTCCTGTCTGTAAATACTCCTGGTGTTGTTTGTGACTATTCCTGTTGCTGTCTGTAGCTACTCCTGTTGCTCTCTGTAGCTACTCCTGTTGCTGTCTGTATCTACTCCTGTTGCTGTCGGTAACTCCTCCTGTTGCTGTCTGCATTTACTCTTGTTGCTGTCTGTAAAGACTCCTACAGATGTTTGTATCTACTCCTGTTGCTGTCTGTAGTCACTCCTGTTGCTGTCTGTAACTACTCCTGTTGTTGTCAGTAGCTATTCCTGTTGCTGTTTTTGAATACTCCTGTTGCTGTCTGAACTACCCCTGTTTCTGTCTGTAACTACTCCTGTTGCTGTTTTTGAATACTCCTGTTGTTGTCTGTAGCTATTCCTGTTCCCGTCTGTAGCTATTCCTGTTCCTGTCTGTAGCTACTCCTGTTGCTGTCTGTAACTACTCCTGTTGCTGTCTGTACCTACTCCTGTTGCTGTCTGTAGCTACAGGCAGCGACAAGAGTAGCTACAGGCAGCAACAGGAGTAGCTACAGACAGCGCTTAAAAATGTGTTGCTGGAAAAGCGCAGCAGGTCAGGCAGCATCAAAGGAGAAGGAGAATCGACGTTTCGGGCATAAGCCCTTCTTCAGGAATAAAGGGCTTATGCCTGAAACGTCGGTTCTCCTTCTCCTTCTTTTTGATGCTGCCTGACCTGCTGCGCTTTTCCAGCAACACATTTTTAAGCTCTGATCCCCAGCATCTGCAGTCCTCACTTTCTCCTAGCTACAGACAGCGACAGGAATAGCTACAGACAGCAACAGGAGTAGCTACAGGCAGCAACAGGAGTAGTTACACTTTTGTGTGGAGATTGCATGTTTTCCTGGGGTCTGTATGGGCTTCCTCCAAGTGCTCTTGTTTCCTCCTGTGCAGGTTAGCTGGATTGGTCATGCTAAATTGCCCATAGTGTGTGTATTAGCCATGGGAAATACGAGGTTACAGGGATGGGGTGAGTGTGTGGGTTAGCCATGGGAAATACGAGGTTACAGGGATGGGGCGAATGTGTGGCTTAGCCATGGGAAATACGAGGTTACAGGGATGGGGTGAGTCTTTGAGTGGGATGTCAGAGGGTCAGTGTGTTCTCAAAGGGCCGAATGGCCTGCTTCCGCACTGTGAGGATTCTGTGATTACAGGATGGTACAAGAGGCTGAATGACTCACTTCTGCTCCTGTGACCAGTTATTGAAACTTAGCCGCTTGCTGGTGTAATACTCACAGCTGATGGCACCACAGGACAATCCAGATCCCTAGTAGATCATTGTTTTAGTTTAATTTTAGTCAATGCCACAGTCACTCACTGAAACATGGTAACGTGAGAAGGCAGATTGTGTTCAACAGTGGAACAGATGTTTATTAGTTAAAAGGAGGACGAGACAATAAAACTAATCAAGCGATCCATCTAAAAATAAATTCAAGTGCTTAATGAGGCATTAATCTGACAGCTTCTGCCACACCCAGTACACTGGGTTACAGATGAATGGAAAGTCAGACACGGGCAGTTTTTTTGGATTATCCATCCCGAAATGTACAGTTCAAGGAGTAAGTGTGAACTAAGTGCTGTGAAAGCTCAGAAATGAATATTCACAGAGATTTTCTATTAAGCATCCATCCCAGAGAGAGAAAATAAAGCAGCGAACTCAGTGTAAAGGTGAACAGTTCATACCCCCATCTGAGGATTAAGTTTGAAAGATCTTAAAGCCCACAGCAAAGTGACGTTTTCATCAATTCCTGAACAATCACCAAGTGTGGAGGGATTCCTTCTCCTTCTCAGAGATTTACGTGTGAGCTGTGTGATTGATCCCAGTTCTTGCCCGTGAAGTGTGAAGAGGTCTCCCATGAGTACTCTCTGCAACACGGGATTTGAACATATGAATGACGCAAAGATCAGGATGCAGGCATTATTCCTCCGCGGGCATTATTACAATCGGGAGGAGAAATTTTAGATAAACAAGGAACTGCTTACAATGCGCACACAGGAGGAGCTTGTGGTTTGCACTGGGCTGAGGAATTCCTTTGAACATTGGCCCTGCCTTCCCATCAGCCCTTGCTTCAAATGTGCCACACCAACAGCGATACAGTGACCGCATGCTCAGCAGTTGCGCGATTAGGAGATTCAGTTGTACCACGAAGGCTAGTCTACATTAATGGCAGCATTCTTAATGAAGGGCTTATGCCTGAAATGTCGGCTCTCCTGTTCCTCAGATGCTGCCTGACCTGCTGTGCTTTTCCAGCGCCACACTTTTCGACAGCATTCTCTTCCTGCCCCACCAATCTGGTATGAGCTGGGGCGAGATCCAGTGTTTGCTCGATACGATCTACTCGGCCTCTTTCCAGGGCTGGTACCTTCCAATGGATCCAGGCTGGTTGGGTGATCACTCACATTGGGATCCAGGTCTCTAGTATGGTAGGCTGCACTTGCTGCTTCAGTCCCTGCCTCCTGACAGGTTCTCCCTGTTTCCCAGAGTGGGAAAAGGCTTCCCCATGGTGGCTGCGCGCTCCCGGGATTCACAACACACAGCTCCCGCCCCAACCCAAGAATGTCCACATCACCATCCCACTCCACTTCTCTTGAGCCATCTTACACCGTCCCTCCTAGTCCCACAGGGTGAGCTGTTCCCATCGTCCACCAAATACCTGACCTCAAACAACTCCCCCTCTCTGTGAACTGTTGTCTAAGATCAGCTGCCTCATGACTCTGTCGGGTTCAGGGTCCACCCCAATCTATATCATGTTCCCACCCCCGTTATTATGATTTTGGAGGAATACCTTTGTAATGGGTAGGTCCGACCCACCAGTCTTGCACTCATCAATGCTTCGCTTTCTCTCTCTCTCTTAGTCGCTCCACCTTGAGCGTCTGGCTTCACCTTGCGTGAATGCCTAGCTATCTGCTCATTGACCCAAACGCTTGGTCAAAAGCTGTTGGGAGTCCAAGGAGTTCGTCCACCGGTCTCGTCCAAAGAAAGAACAGTGTGACAAAATGTCTGTGGATGAGCCTGGCCTTATTATGAACATAAACCAGTTTCGGAAGGTATCCAGATACCTCTTAACGCATTTTACCTCGAACATCACTGGTATTCTCAGCTTCCTTACTTCCAATGGTGTATCATGAACTAACAGAAACCCCCTCCAGACCTTGAAGAATGGGACTGAGGACAAATGGGGAGAGCTCAGTGTAGCCACAATAGAGGATGGTGACCCCTGCAATACAGAGACCTGAATGAGGGAAGGGTTTTGGGAATATCTTCTCAAAGTCTACCTTGATAAAAACAATGACTGCAGATGCTGGAAACCAGAGTCTGGATTAGAGTGGTGCTGGAAAAGCACAGCAGTTCAGGCAGCATCCGAGGAGCAGGAAAATCGACGTTTCCGGCAAAAGCCCTTCATCAGGATTCCAGCACCAGTCTATTCCAGAATCAAAGTCTACCTTGTCAAGCCAGCACAGGTATTTGTGTGTTTCAATAGGATTAGGCATCAATGTGGACTTCAACAGTTTCCTCATTTCCCCTTCCCCCACCTCACCCTAGTTCTAAAAAGCTCCTTGGATGCTGCCTGAACTGCTGTGCTCTTCCAGCACCACTAATCCAGAATCTGGTTTCCAGCATCTGCAGTCATTGTTTTTACCATATTTTTGGAAGACTGACTGATCTAATTATTCTCAAACCGTTTACAAAAATAACCAACATCCAAATGCCACTAGTTTGAAATCCAAACTCTAAAAGGGATATTGATACATATATCAATCAGAAACCTTTCATCGTACTATGTAGCAGAATTTATGAGAAATGGGAGCACTGTCTTTGCTAGAAGGGACTCTTAAAATTCCAACTGGTGTTAGGGCAGTTAGGAATAGGGAGCAACTTGCCAGTTATCCCCACATCGCACTAAAGGAAAAATAAAATTGAGGGAGAAATCAGTAACATCTGCTGGGGAGAGGGACCCCAGGAAAGGTTGCCAAATGGAGGTTGTGTGGAACGGTGCAATAAATATTAGCAGCATTTGTTTTATGTTTATATTCACTGGTGTTTTATTGGGTGATCATTATATGAACTGAAGAACTGACATGTGGGAGTGATGGTGAGTGAAAAGAAGCTTAAGTTAATGACAGCAAAGGTACAGACATCTATCAAAATACTTACTTAAACAGTACACTGTAAATCAAGCCCTTCATTCTGCCAGACTCAAAAACCCCTTCAAATCAAACTCACTGATAACATCACACTTTCAAAATAAAGGAAAACAGAACAATATAGCCTGGAAAACTGATATTATAGCCTTGTGTAAACATAGCTCTTCTCAACATGGTTTTTAAAAAAGCCCATGATGATGGCTTATTGCATAATTACCTTCAACTTAAAGAGGTAAAGCCACTATAGCTTAACCAGAGCACAGGGCTGCTGTCTTCTTAGGTAGGTGAGTGAGTTTAACCTGAGGGTCAACACGCTTCACACAAGGGGAGAAAGGATCTGCATGGTAACCACAGCCACCGTGGGAATTGAACCCACGCTGTTGATGTCATACTACATCACAAACTAGCCGTCTAGCCCACTGAGCTAACCAACCCCATGAATCTACGTCGTGAAATATTTCAAGGTACTACATTAGATGGGAATGAGACAACATTCAGCACAGAAGGACAGGTAACTGTAAAGTTGATCAATGAGATGGGCTTTCCAGAGGGTCTGAGGAGGAGTCGAGAAAGATGGAGAGCTTGTGGGAGGGACTTGCAGGCAGCTGGACACACAGTCTCCAATGGCAGAGCAATGGGAACCTGGGATGCACAAGAGCATCCAACTGGAGTACAGGGACCTCAGGAGAACCGGGGGCAGGAGTTGGTTACAGAGGTAGGGAGGGGTGACGGGCAATGGAAGGATTTAAGTTAAACAGTGGTGTCACCAAACCATAAGCCAATACAGGGCAACGAGAGCAGAGGTGATCAATTCAAAAAAAAACTTGCGTTTGAATAGATGCAGATTGTTAAGAAGTTTTAGATACGTTGAAAGATGCAAGTGAGATTACTTTGCAGCTCATTATAAAGTCAACTATCAAAGGGATATATTAATTATAGGGGAATGTGGGTAGCCTCTTTAGTTTTCCATCATATGTAGGTGGCATTCTCTCCTTTTTTTAGCTTGTGGGTTATGAACCTGACTTGAGACAAAAGGGAGAAAACATTGTTAAAGAAACTGTATTTTTGAGATGACATCAGGAGTGATGTTCCTTTCATGGCTCCCAGCTGCATAGTGGGTGGTGCCTGGAACGCAGGGCCGGGAGAGGGTGGTAGAAGCCAATAAGGGCAGCAACATTTCAGAGGATCATGACAGACACATGAACAGGCAGAAAATAGAGGGATACAGATCATGGACAGGCAAATGGGATATGTTTAGAATGGCACAGATGTGGTGGGCCGAAGGGCACGTTTCCTTACTGTATTGTTCCATGTTCTATGCTTCTGGCAAGATGGCTCAATGCATTCGGTAATGGCTGGTAGAAATAGGGAGTCATGAATGTGTCTGAATTGTCCTAGAATCCCAAACATCCTTCACCCAAGGTGAGTCAACATCAACTTGGAGCTTCCAAAGGCCCAACAGCACCTGCTCGTGAACATGTCAAGAGCAAGATGTTTAGAGGAGATTTGACTATTTTGTTTTCATCCAGAGGGTGGTGGGGAGGTGGAACTGAAAAGATCAGTAGATGGGAATAAGCCCTCAAGCATCATTTCCGCCAGCACACAAGGCTTTCTGTAGGGGAATGGGGCCAAGTGTAGGAAATTGGGATTAGAACAGGCCCATGCTTGATGACCAGTGCAGACACATCAGACCAAAGAGCTGTGAAAACTATGACTCTAAGTAGAGATGAGGAAGGTATGTAGACATCTGGTTAGCAACATCCTATGATTACATCTTCGTATCTACAGAGGAACCTCGATTAACCGGAATTCGATTAACTGAACTTTGGATTATCTGAACAAGATCGCAAGGTCCGGAGCTTGGCTAACTATGTTATCCGGTATTCAATTATCCAGAATTCGATTAACCAAATTCAGTACTCTCTGCCCGTGTCCTTCGGATAATTGAGGTTCCTCTGTGATCTTTTCTTTTCCATCATTCTCTTGCTGCCCAGTCATGTCCTAAACAAAGGCTATCAGTACAGCCACAGTAACACAGACTAAAAGATTCAAGGACTGTTGAGGGAGCCATTTATCTTCCTTGCTTGCCTGCACTGGAGTTACAAACCCCACACCGTGTTTGCTTTAGATAAAGCATTACCTTCCCAGCAATGGTGCAGTTGTACATTAAACAGCCGCCTGGTATTAGTCACAACCAAGGTCTGTCAGTCAACGTACAGTTTCTGAAAGAAAAGCATCTCAACAATTTCAGTCCAGAAATCCGTCTGCGCCTCATCAACGATGACAGCACTTATTGGGAAGAAATGTCATGGAGAGACAGCCCATCTGGTTTCGCGTCTCTATCTCTCTCGTGGAGTTTGTCTCACATTGTTGCTGCTAATCCTCAAAACTATAAGCTAAGAAGCTGCTTGGAGAATTGTGGTGCTGAGTGTTTCTCGTACATCCATCAGGTAAAATCCCCAGCTTGTAAATCAATCTACTCACACGGGCTTGTGATTCTTACCCCTGGATGAATGGAACTGAGGGCAGTAACTTTATCGGCCGATGTTCCAGTCGCACTAATTTCTCACTCTGTTTTGTTTCCAAACTGCTCGTGAAACACAGCACCTTTCAATTGCTGTGTGATTCATTTCAAGCTTTTTTCTTCTCAACTCTCACTTTTCCCTTTCTCTCCTTGCCCCTCCTCAGTGAATGGGCACATTTCCAAGTGAACTACCCACTCTCGAGTTTCTCGCCCGCCTGCCCGGCTACCCTTCAGGTGTGAGATGTGACAACTCTAAGTTACCCTGACATAGCCCTAACCTTACCCCATTTCAGCCTGCTATGGGGCAGGCCTAGAAGATGGATCAAGGTGGGGTGGTTTGGGTGGGGTGGAAGGAGGTGTGTTTGGGTGGGATCAGGCAGACTTGATAAGGGAGCTTAAGGTGAAGGAATCGTTAGGAAGCAGTGATCATAATATAATTGAATTTACTCAGCAATGTGAGAGGGAGAAGGTGGAATCAGAGGTAAAATTATTACAGAGGAATAAAGAAATTAGATGAAACCTTCAAGACCATCAACAATATCCTTACAGGCATAAAATTCACTGAAGAGGAGGAAAACAACAACAAACTGCCATTTCTAGATGTCACAGTAGAGTGAACAGCCAATGAGGAACTTCAATCCAGCATCTACAGGAAAACAACACATACGGCCTAAATACTGAACGACAGAAACTATCACCCCAACCTCCACAAACAAAGGTGCATTAGAAGATTATTTCAATGAGCCACCACACACTGCAGCACAGAGGAACTATGCAGAGAAGAGAGAAACACCTATACAGCATATTCAAAAAGAACGGATTCTCCAATGAACACCGATTTCTCAGCAACAAACCTAAACAAGCAGACAAAATGTGTCCAGAAATTCTAGCCACTCTCCCCAAATCAAAGGCATCTTGGAAATGACTCAGACCTACTCACACCTCTTAGCATCATGGTAGCTCACAAACCCACCAACACACTAAAATAGCAGCTAATGAACTTGAAAGACTCTACACAGAGAAACAAGCTAAACGAACGTCATTTACAAAATACTGTGCAAGAACTGTAACAAACACTACACTGGACAAACAGGCAGAAAACTAGCCACCAGGATACATGAACACCAACTAGCCACAAAAAGACATGACCCACTTTCACTAGTATCCTTACATGCAGATGAGGAAGGAATCCACTTTGACTGGAATAACACATCCATCCAGGATAAGCCAAACAGAGACATGCACGAAAATTCTTAGAAGCATAGCATTCCAACCGGAACTCTACCAAGAAACACATTGACTTGGACCTCATTTACCACCCACTTAGAAAAAGAACAGGAAATAACCTCACCAACACAGGAAATGGCATCACCAACACAGGAAATAACATCACCTACCCAAGGAAACCTAAATACATAAATATAAAGCGGGCCATATACCAGTGCTTCACCAGAGGCTCACTGATGACGTTACTTAGTATGGTGATGAAACATCTGAAAACGAAATTTCCAGCTCGGCGAGCAAACCTACATCCAGAACCTCAACCTGAGCTACAAATCTTCTCAAAACTTGCTAACAGAATTACAGTTGAATAAAGGCAACTACAGAAGCATGAGGGAGGAACTGGGTAAAATTGACTGGGAGAGGAGCCCAGCAGGAACAGCAGTTACTTAGTATGGTGATGAAACATCTGAAAACGAACCTTCCAGCTCGGCGAGCAAACCTACATCCAGAACCTTTCCAGCTCGGCGAGCAAACCTACATCCAGAACCTCAACCTGAGCTACAAATCTTCTCAAAACTCGCTAACAGAATTACAGTTGAATAAAGGCAACTACAGAAGCATGAGGGAGGAACTGGGTAAAATTGACTGGGAGAGGAGCCCAGCAGGAACAGCAATGGCAGGAGTTTCTGGGAATAATTCAGGAGACACGGCAGAGATTCATCCCGAAGAAAAAAAAGCATGGTGCAGGGAGGATGAAGCAACCGTGGCTGCCTAGGGAAGGCAGGGATAGCATAAAAGCAAAAGAGAAGGCATGTAATGTGGCAAAAGGCAGTGGGAAACCAGAGGATTGGGAAGCTTATAAAGGGACTGCAGATGCTAAAGCTCAGAGTCGAGAGCGTGTTGCTGGAAAAGCACAGCCAGTCAGGCAGCATCTGAGGAGCAGGAGAATCAACTTTTTGAACATAAGCACTACATCAGGAATGAAGATTCCTGTGAAGGGCTCATGTTCGAACTGTCAATTCTCCTGCCCCTCGGATGCTGCCTGGCCTACTGTGCTTTTCCAGCTCCAAACGCCAACAGAGCACAACAACAAAGAGAAATAAGAAGGGAGAACATTAAATATGAGGGTAACCTCGCCAGTGACATAAGAGTTTCTTTAGATATATAAAGGGTAAAAGAGAGATAAAAGAGGACATTGGGCTGCTGGAAAATGATGCTGGAGAGATAGTAGTGGAGAACAAAGGAATGGCGGAGAAAGTGAATAATTATTTTGTGTCAGTCTTCACAGTGGAAGAAAGATTAATATCCCAAAAATTCAAGAGAATCAGTGGCGGGGGGGGGGGGGAAATGACATGAGTATGGTGACCATTACCAAGGAGAAGGTGCTAGAATAACTGAATGGCCTGAAGGTAGATATACCCCAAAGGTAGATATGAAGAGATAGTGGAGTTGTTAGTGGTGATCCTTCAGGATTCACTGGAGTCAGGGAGGGTCCCAGAGGACTGGAAAATTGCTAAGGTAACCCTCCCTCACCCCCCCCCGTTTAAGAAGGGGCAGAAGTCGGGAAATGACAAGCCAATTATCCTGACCTGAGTCGTTGGTATGATTTTGGACCCCATTGCGAAGGATGCAATTTCTGAAGACTTGGAAGTATATGGTAAAATAGAGCAGATCCACATGGTTTCATTAAGGGGAGGTCATGCCTGACAAATCTGCTAGAATTCTTTGAGGAAGTAATGAGCAGGTTAGACCAAGGAGAGCCAATGGATGTAATCTACCTGGACTTCAAGAAGGACTTTGACACAGTGCCGCACAGGAGGTTACTGAGTAAGATAAGGGCCCATGGTGTTAGAGGCAAGGTGCTAGCCTGGATAGAAGCTTGGCTGTCTGGCAGTAAGCAGAGAGTGGGGATAAAAGGGTCCTTCTCAGGATGGCAGCCGGTGACAAGTGGTGTTCTGTAAGGCTCAGTGTTGGGACCACAACTTTTCACTTCATACATTGATGATCTAGATGAAGGAACTGAGGGCATTCTGACTAAGTTTGCAGATGATACAAAGATAGGTAGAAGGACAGTTGGCATTGAGGAAGCAGGGAGGCTGCAGAAGGATTTGGACAGGTTAGGAGAGTGGGCAGAGAAGTGTCAGATGGAGTACAATCTGGGAAGGTGTGAGGTCATGCATCTTATAGGAAGAATAGAGACATGGACTCTTTTCTAAATGGGGAGAAAATTCAGAAATCTGATATGCAAAGGGATTTGGCAGGCCTAGTCTGGGATTCTCTTAAGGTAAACTGACATGCTGAGTCAATAGTTAGGAAGGTAAACCCAATATTGGCATTCATTTTGACAAGACGAGAATATATAAGCAGGGATGTACTTCTGAGGCCTCTATTCGGCTCTGGTCAGACCACATTTGGAGTATCATGCACAGTTTTGGGCCCCATATCTCAGGAAGGATGCACTGGCCCTGGAGTGTATTCAGAGGAGGTTCACGAGAATGATCCCAGGAATGAAAAACTTAACATATGAGGAATGTTTGTGGACTCTGGATTGATACTCAACGGAGTTTAAAAAGAATGGGGGGTGGGGGGAGTGGGAGATCTAATTGAAAGATACAGAATACTGAATGGTCTGGACAGAGTGGATGTTGGGAAGATGTTTTCATTGGTCGGAGAGACTAAGACCTGAGGGCACAGCCTTAGAGTAAAGGGAATGGAGATAAGGAGAAACTATCTAATTGAAAGATACAGAATACTGAATGGTCTGGACAGAGTGGATGTTGGGAAGATGTTTTCATTGGTCGGAGAGACCAAGACCTGAGGGCACAGCCTTAGAGTAAAGGGAATGGAGATAAGGAGAAACTTCTTCAGCCAGAGGGTGGGGAATCGATGGAATTCATTGCCACAGAAGGCTGTGGAGGCCGGGTCGTTGAGTATGTTTAAGACTGAGATCGATAGGTTCTTGATTCTCAAGGGGATCAAAGGTTACAGGGAGAAAGCGGGAGAATGAGATTGAGAAACCTATCAGCCCTGATCGAATGGTGGAGTAGACTGGATGTGCTGAATGGCCTAATTTCTGCTCCAATGTCTTATGGTTTGCTTCCTGAGATGTCATTGAGGCATCTGGTATCAGCGATGCAGACTAATACAAATGACCAAGATTGGTGGCAGTGAGTCTCCTCAACAAATGTCCACTAGGCACAAGCAGGCCATTGAGCCCATCAAGCCTGTGCTGACTTGATGATAGACAAGTCTATTGCTTTGAGTACTGCCTCCTCACAACCTTTCAAATGGTTCTTTTGACTGTTTAACCCATTACTACTTTTTTTTTAAAGCTTTGATGAATCCTGGCTCCAAGTTCTCGCAGTTGTTCAGACAAACACTTTAATCTCTCATTCTTTTGTCGCTGATCTTGCCACAGTCTGCGTTTCAACTGCGACACACCACCCATTGGCAACTGTGTATCCGGCTAGCTACCAAGGCTCCCTAACTTGTGAAAAGCTTGATGAGATCTCTTTTTAATGTGTCCTATCTTAAGTGAAACCAGATTCTGTCTGCTGATGGTTTTCCACAGTGACCTTCACTGTGAGGCATGCAGAGGAGAACAGGAGACAAGGATGCAATTCAGTTTACATGCAACACCATTTCAGTTTGAGCGAGAAAGAGGGAGCGCTTTTTTTTCAGAAAAGCAGGCCAAGGAATTCACTTCCCGGATACGCAAAGCCATGTCCCTCAGCTCCAGGTCACCACCAATCCTTCATTTCGTTGCGACGGTTTGGCAGCAACAATGAGTTGCATTTACCTAGCCACTTTCACCTGGCAAGAACAGCACTCTGCAGGAGGATTGTCAAGCAAAGACAGACCACGTCGGGGCAACTTGACCGAATGCTTGGTCAGCCAAACGTTGGTAGATCTTAAGGGGCATGTTAAAGGAAGGAGAGAGAGTTTTGGCAGGGTCAGTATGGCCAAGTCAGATGATGGCATAGCCACTGGTGTTGAAATAATTAATATCGGGGTTTTGTAAGAGACAGAGAAGCTTAGAAACGTAGAAGATAGGAGTAGGCCATTCAGCCCCTCAAGCCCACCTCACCATTCAATATGATCGTTGAGTTCCATACCCTAATCCTACCCTCCCCCAAATCCCTTGATCTCACAAGAGCTCTAACTCCTTCTTGAAAACACAGTGTTTTGGGCTCGACCACTTCCGCTAGGAGTGAATTCCACAGACTCCCCACTCTCCGGGCAAAGACATTTCTCCTCAGCTCAGTCCTGAAAGGTTTACCCCTCATCCTTAACTGCCCTTTCATGATGAAACGAGGCAGTGGAGGACTGCAGGGATCTCAGAGGGTGTTGGACCTGGAAGAGTAGTGGGGGGTGGGGGGAGGTGGATTACAGCATAGGGGGGAAGCAGGCGCACAGCTGTGGAAAGATTTGAAACCACAGACGATAATGTGAAAACTGAAGCCTTTGCCAGACTGGGGGTTAACTTCAGTTGGCGACCACAAATAACTTGAATCTGTGGGTTGTATTCTGAAAGACTGCGGTGTGCACTCCAGCCAGCACATCCAACACGTCACGTAGATTTGATGTGACTGCTGAATGAAGGAAACAAGTTGACTTTAAGAATCCATGTGCGGGAGGGAGTGGGGGGGTGGGAGTGTGGCGGACGAGGGAATGCTCAGGCTTCAGTTGGACAAAGCAATTTCTCGGAGCGAGTGAGTCACCAAGGCAAGGCTCCCGGGGCTGTTACTCTAGCGGTCGATTATCCTGTGAATTGTATATCAGTTCCCACATTTTTAAAAGCAGCCAAGTTGTGCCTCATTCGCACTAGGAACTGATTTAGGAAAGAGCCCCCCCCCCCCCCCCCACCCCCTCTTTTGCCAGCTACAGAGATGTACACAGCACAGTACAAGCTGCCAACCCCAGTGTGTTACAGAGGAAGTCAGCTGATCCAAACAGAGCCAACTGCCAAGACAGGGAGGTATTTACAATATCCAGAGAAACAGCAAGTCGAAACACTCAATAACCTGAAAGAAAAACGATGCATACGCGTCGCAATAAATCAAGTAAAGGAGCTAACGGGTCTTCCAAGACAGTGATAGCTCGGGTCAAGCACTCCTCACTCAGTATGTTGAGGAGCAAGGTCCAACCCATGCTGGGGAGTGTTTTGTTGGAATATCCTATGGGCAGACAAGATGGAAGGGCGTCATGCTGTGAGAAAGTGGGGGAAGGGCAGGTCAGCACAGCACACTGTATCACAGTAGCATAGAAGTAGACAGTCTGGCCTATCGAGTCCATGCCTACCCTCCGAAGAGCATCCCACCCTGACCCAATGCCCGCCTCTCTGCCACCCTATCCCTGTAACTCTGCATTCCCCATGGCCATTCCTACCCCTAGCTTGCACATCCCTGGGCACTACGGGGTGATAAACATACTGAACTGGACCCGACATATAAACCAGTCAGATACAGAACCGGGAGTACCATAAAACAGAGACACATAAATACCAGGTGGGACAGCCCACCAATGCTTCACCAGAGGCACACTGACAATGTTGCCCAGGGAGAGGGGTGGGGGGTGACAAAATGTCTGCAGACAAACACATTGGCTCAGTGGACGAATCTACAACTACAGGACAATTTCAGTGGCACTGCAGAAATGAACACCGATATTTAATTCTGCATCTGTTTCTCGCAATAGGCTTTCAATAAAACCTGAACCAGCACAATTGGCCAGTGTTCAGCATTGAATCCATTCCCCGGGGGGGGGCGGAGGGGGCAAGATAGAGGGGCAGAATGGAATCAATTGAACTGTGTTAGCCATGGACAAATTGTCCACTCATGCATCTCCCAACGGTTACTCTTGGTTGTGTTTTAACAAACACAGCAGATTCCATCTTATCCTGAACACCTAGCCGCTGTCCCTCCTGATTCAAGTTAAGTCCTGGAAATCTCAAAGCATCAAACTGCACTTCCTTCCCTCATGTTTAACTTCTTTCATAGTGTCACCGCGCTCGAATCACAAACACATGAGGTGTACCTTTATCGGTACATCTGCCAATGTGCTGCCAGTCACTACCCACTTCTACAGGAGAGGACGTGTTCATCACAGAGTTCACAGACGTAGCAAAAACAGAAATCGGTGGAAAAACTCAGCAGATCTGGCAGCATCTGTGGAGAGAGAAAGCAGAGTTAACATTCCGGGTCCAGTGACCCTTCCTCAGAAGAGATGGTAGCGAGGGAAAAGATGTTTGTTTATGCAGATAATAGGGTGGGGCGGGGTAAGGAGTAAACGATAAGTAGGGATAGAGCCCAAAGAGAGAGAAGAGCAGTTGGACAGACAAAGGATTGGTGAACGATCTGACTAGGAGGGAGAATAGCTACCAATGGGACTGTTAGTGGCTAGGAGATAGTAAGGACTGCAGATGTTGGAGGGTCAAGGAGATAGAGTATGGTGCTGTAAAAAGCACAGTAGGGCTGGGTGGGTTACTCTTCAGAGGGTTGGTGTGGACCTGTTGGGCCTGTTTCCACACTGTAGGGATTCTATGATTCTATGATCTGGACTTATCCTCAAATAAAGAATCCAAGGGGATTCTGCTAATGTCATTAGACCTAATAATGCAGAGGCTCCAAGCAAGTGCTCTAAGGGCATGGATTCAAATTTCACCTCGGAAATTGTCATAATTGGAACCCAATTCATCAAAAATACGTTCTGGAATACAGAGCAGTGATGGTCACCTTGAAGCCAGCATTAATTGTTGGGAAAAACCCATCTGATTCACTAATTCCTACTTGAGGGAAGGAAACTGCCATCCTTACCTGGTCTGGGCTTCATGAGACTCCAGACCCGCAGCAATGTGGTTGGCTCTCCCTCTGCTGGTTCTTGGTTACTTATGACTCTGGTGTACAACTCCAGAGTTGCCTATGTCCCATCACCTGAAATAAAGCAGACAAGAATTCTGGAACTGTTTAATAAATGCTACTTTGGGATAAGGGTCTTGGAAAGAGTCTGATAATCTGCTTATCCGTAATTATCTTGTACTCCAGTGAATATTCAGCATCAGGTTGCAGTAAAGATGATATTTTTCAATGGGACTACTAGTGATGGGCAAATAATGGAGCATTGAGATCCTTAAAATGCTTTTGATTAGATAAATGAGGGCATTCAGTTAAAGATGGATGATGTATCACAGCCAAAAGCAAGCTTGCTTTATAAACAGTGACTGGGGTTGCCAACTGTGATTGGACATATTGAATCACATGGCCTCCAGCCATTGGTCACCTGACACGTCCATCTCATCTTCCCTCACCAAACGGGAGGAAAGAGAATCTTTGAATCCTGATTTTCTTCATCCATCTCCCACATGCTTTACAATGAGAAAACAATACTACACTGTGGGCACTGGGCGCTCAGTTCAAAGAACAAGGAACAGTACGGCAGAGGAACAGGCCCTCCGGCCAATCCAAGACTGTAAGAGAAAGTGAGGACTGCAGATGATGGAGATCAGAGTCTAGATTAGAGTGGCGCTGAAAAAGCACAGCAGGTCAGGCAGCATCCGAGGAGCAGGAAAATCGACGTTTCGGGCAAAAGCCCTTCATCATCATTCTTGATGATGGGCTTTTGCCCAAAACGTCGATCTTCCTGCTCCTCGGATGCTGCCTGACCTGCTGTGCTTTTCTAGCACCATCCAAGATTGTACTGACATGCAACACCTTTCTCAATTAAAAACCTTTGCCTCCACGCAGCATCCCTCTTTACCCTGCTCAATCATGTGTCTGTGAAGATGCTTCTTAAATGTTGCCATTGTGTCTCCATCTCTCACCTGCTCTGGCATTGCATTCCATCCTCTGTGTGAAAGATTTGCCTCTCACATCTCCTTTCAACTAACTCTCCTTCATCTTAAACCTACGTCCCCTAATAATCGACATTTCTACCCTGGGAAAGAGACCCTGACTATCCATCCTATCCACGCCTCTCAAACTTTGTAAACTTCTATCAGGTTGCCCCTCAGCCTCTGACAATCAAATGAAAACAAGCTGAGTTTTTCCAATCTCTCTTTATAGCTAACACCTTTCAAACCAGACAACATCCCAGTAAATGTTTTCTGTATCTTCTCCAAAGCTTCAACATCCTTCTGGTAGTGTGCTGACGCAGGTGGCACGGTGGCTCAGTGGTTAGCACTGCTGCCTCACAGCGCCAAGGACCAAGGTTCGATTCCAGCCTCAGGCAACTGTCTGTGTGGAGTTTGCACATTTTCCCTGTGTTTGTGGGGGCTTCTTCTGGGTGCTATGGTTTCCTCCCAGAGTCCAAAGATGTTAGGCGAAATGTTAGGCGAATTGACCATGCTAAATTGCCTGTAGTGTTCAGGGATGTGTGCAATAGTCAAGGATCAAACGTAGGGGAATGGGTCTGGGTGGGTTACTGTTTGGAGGGCCAGTGTGGACTTGTTGGGCCGAAGGGCCTGTTTCCACACTGTAAAAGATTCTATGAAGAATGTAAGCAAAATTCCAAATGCAGCCTAACCAAAGTTCTACAAAGCTACAACATAACTTGCCAATGTGAGTTCTTTTAGCTACTAAATGTGAAAAAACTTATTAAAACATGACACGCTCAGAGATTATATACAAGAGGCAAGTACAAAATGTTAAAGTTCAAAAACAGATGCAACTCAGTCTTTGGTTTGTCCGTAATGAATTGATTGCGAAACCTTATGGCTGTTAAGGTGATTCTGATCGTGCTGAGATTTCAGCTGAGCATTTAGTAGAATCCCTAAAGTGCAGACATAGGCTACTTGGCCCATTGAGTCACACCAACCCTTCAAACAGCACCCCACCCAGACCCACACCATCCCGTAACCCTGCATTTCCCACTTAGTCTGCACATCTCTGGACACTATGAGCAATTTCCCATGGCCAATCCACCCTTACCTGCACATCTTTGGATTGTGGGAGGAAACCGGAGCACCCGGAAGAAACCCACACAGACTCTGGGAGAATGTGCAAACTCCACACAGACAGTCACCCGAGGCTGGAACCAAACCCAGGTCCCTGACACTGTGAGGCAGCAGCGCTAACCACTGTGCCACTGCTCTCAGAGATTCTTGATTCTACAGTGAGCTGAAAGGAGTTTGTCCAGGTTCCTTCAACAGTAGTTTTGTTGGATTAAGGTGTTTTTCAGGAGATGTTCAGATAGAGAGCTGGAGTGGCAGAGTGACAGAATGAATGCGAGTGAGTGCAACCGGCTGAGAGAGACAAAGGGAGACAGAGGGAGAGAAAGATACCTAATTTCATTTTACCCGCTCAATCAAGAGTGTATACAGGAAATTCTTAGCTGTGAACATTCAAACTCCAAGGAATCACATTAACATACCAGCGCTTTGCACAGAGAAACCAGTGTTTCTTGTGCATTCCTGGGATGTTAAAAAATGTTCTTTCAATTATATCATGCACAGAATCTGGAAGAAGACATTGTTTCCTGATGAGGGAGTGAGCAACCCTCATTATCACTTGGTCACACAATTCAGTTTATTTTAATAATGATATCCCTTCATTAGAAGTCTTGTTGCCTGAAGTTCCCTTGTCACTCCTCAGGTGTAATGTTCTACAGGGACTCAGTGTAATGCACACAAGGAATTGAGCCTGCCACAGAATTTATATTCTCAGCCTTATATGCCCTTCTTTGAATAAGCACATGCAGTACATTATAAAAAGTCCAATATATCCATGAGTAATTCAGAGTTGTGCTGGGTGTGCATGGCAATACCTAAGCATTGAATAAGACGCACAACTGTTCGAACAACTGTTATTTCTTTCTACAAGATTTGTTCCCAGCAGTGTTCCACTTCAATTAATCTTCAATTCCAAGAGAATTGGCAACATGGAAGAATACTGTGACCAAAGGATTATTTGAGACTGAGATTGATAGGTTCATGTTGAGGAAATGAATGAGAGACAGATCAATGGAGTTAAATGCAGATCAGCCACTGAGCCAGAGATAGCTTAAACCTGCTCCTCACAAACATTAAACTCTGTCTCACCCTCTCTTCAAAGAGAGGATACCTCGACCTATCGGCTATTTCCAGTTTCTGATTTCCAGCATCAGTGGTGTTTTCTTTTGAGGTTGTCTTATTGCTGGACAAAGTGCCAGAAAGACCCTGGCAATAGCAACAGGTTGAATCCTGGTCACCTAATGATGGGACAGTCATTATCTCCCTGGACAGTATTCCGAGAGACACGAGATACATTTAAACAGCGAGAATGGGAAATCTACACAGTAACGCAAACTGGAGATTGCAGAAATTGCAAGGGGACATTAAATAAGTTGTTCAACAAGGGATGGCAATGGGACGGGACGGGAGCAATTGGAGTTCACAAAATACATGGTATAGGTTCAAAATTATGGCATGGTTTGCATTATTTATAGAATCCTGACAGTATGAAAAAGGCCATTCAGCCGATTATATCTGGACAGACCCTCTGAAGATCATCCTGTGCAGATCCCCCTCACTCCACCACACCCCCAACTCATATCCCTGTAAACCTACATTTTCCATGTTCAAGCCACCTAATCTGCACATCCCTGGACATTACAGACAATTTTCCATGGCCAATCCACCTACCCTGTACATCCCTGGACACTACAGCCAATTTAGCATGGCCAATCTACCTAACCTGTACATCCCTGGACACTACAGTCAATTTAGCATGGCCAATCCACCTAACCTGTACATCCCTGGACAATACAGACAATTTAGCATGGCCAATCCACCTAACCTGTACATCCCTGGACACTACAGACAATTTAGCATGGCCAATCCACCTAACCTGCACACCTCTGGACACTATGAACAATTTCCCACGGCCAATCCACCCTAACCTACAAAACCTTTGGACTGTGGGAGGAAACCAGACCACCCGGAGGAAACCCACGTAGACAGAGGGAGAATGTGCAAACTCCACACAGACAGTCGCCCAAGGCTGGATTTGAACACCTGTCCCTGGTGCTGTGGAGGCAGCAGTGTTAACCACTGAGCCACCCTAATCAGGCCTTTCTCTGGGCATTATGTTTGAACATGCTTGTAAAGCTGGTACAGGCTTTTCGACAGACAGGAGTAGGGGGGTCACAGAGAGAGAGAGAGAGAGAGAGAGAGAGAGGGAGAAAGAGAGAGGAAGAGAAAAAGAGAGATAGAGAGAGAAAAAGTAGGCAGGTCTTGTGGATATTCCAGTTTCTCGGTTCATGTGAAAGCACGTCTGCCAAAAATGAAGAGGATCACAGTCCAATCACTGCCATTTGTCATACAGATTCAGTGGAGCTTGACTTCCAGGTCATCGTCTGCGTGATACAGCTCTGTCATTTACAGCTGTATCTCTCAAACAGGCAGGGACATAGCTCAGTGGGTAATAATCATATCAACAAGCATACAGTAAGAATCTGAAATAACTCCACAGGGGCCAGTATCCTGTCACCCTTTATTTATACATCCACAGTATATGACACTGATCCAGCCCCCTCAGAGTGAACAGAACCTCTGACCCTCCTGTTTGTATGTGTCAGCCAGGGCTCCCTGATTGGACCAGGTTAACAGCCCCAATCAGGGAACTCAGATTCTATAAGTTGCCCCTAGCTGACCTCGTTACTGGGCCCGAGGCAGATGGCATTCTCAAGTAATGTGACGTTCAGCTTTGGTTTTAACTCAAATCCAAATGGAGAAGAGGGAAGGAAGGAATATATAAGCTTTCAAAGTCACCAGACATTGCAAAGTGCTTTGCGGCCAATCACATGGGTAGTCATTGTTGTTATATAAGTAATGGGAGACCCCATTTGTACACAGTGAGCTCCCACAGTTAAAAATGCAACGATGACCAACCATTTGGTTTAAAGGTGACTGATAGAGAGCTCAAGAAAGTGTAAATTCATTCAGCACATCAGCCCATCAAGTCTGCAACAACATAACTATCACTAAAATGCACTAATCCCACTTTCCTACACTTATTCCCCTATCCTTGAATGTTCTAATATTTGAAATGCGCATCCAAGTTGTTTTTGTTGAAGGTGTGAACTTTCCAGCCTCCACTACCTTCCCAGGCTGCACTTTCCAGATTTCCCACTGAGTGAAAAAGTTGATTCCCAAATCCCGTTGATACCCCAAAACTATGCCCCCTGCTGATTGGCCCCTCAACCAAGGGGAACAGCTGCTCTCTATTCATCCCACATTACCCTAAAGACCTCCATCATGTCCGCCCGCCCCATCCCAGCACCTCTTTCAGGTAGCACCAAACTGGGATCCTTTATGCCCACCTGCTTTGGCAAGTTCAACTATGGACCTGAACTATGCCAATGACCAACAGTGCAGCACTCAAAGTGGCAGCCGGAGTTTTGTGCCCTGTTCCCCCGGAGTGGGACTTGAACTCTCAACCCCTGAATCAGAGGCAAGATTGCAAGTAATCTCCATCTGCAGTCCATGAGGAATTCTGTGCAACAGCAGAAAGAAAAAAAATGAGCGTGGGCAGTGACAGAGCAGCTCCTCACAGTCTCTGCGCTGGACTGGAATTAATTGACATTAAACTGGGTCTCGAACTGAGGGAGGCCACAAGGGTAACTGATTTGGAAGCTGAAAGGGAGGCTCTCGGAGATAGGGGCCTCTCTGTTTTGTACTCTGAATAATGACGACGCTGAGCATGTTTAAGGCACATGCAGGTTTTTGGGAAGGGGATGGTTATCCGGAGCATGAACACCCCTCACTTCATCATTCAAAAATTCCCAGGGAACTCTCAAAAGATAAAGGTAACACGACTTGGGGTAGCTACAAAGACGCGTAGGCAAATTGCCCTTGGAACTCAGAACTAACTGTGGCAGAAACTAAATTAAACCAACCAGCTAAATGATAGCAGAAAATAGTCTGATGACGTTTTACCCTGAAGTCCTGTCCTGACAGTAATATTAAACAAGAGAGAACTCGAATTGGTCTGAGGAGCTAATTAAGAGAACAGTATCTGGTTGTTGTCCGTACATAGTGGTTTAGAGTGTTTACTGGCACAGGGTGACCAGCACTGGTGCCTACCTCCCTTAGCTTCACAACGCCCGATGTGCGCATTCAGATAATCTTAGTCCGTTATTTTGACTTGGCTCACTTAGAATTTTTCTGATTCTGCTGCTGTGCTTAATTGGTCACTTTTAACCCAGAAAGTGCCTGTCGTGAGTTGTCCTGAAGTGACAGGCTGGCTGACCAAATGGATTGGCGTGTACAGGAGCCTGTGAGAGTTGGGGAGCACTCTGCACCCTTTATTCCCCAATTAGTTGGAGCCCTCTTTTACAGTGTAAGCAATTCATTCCACCACATCCTGGGCAACGGGTGGGGCGGGGAATGTGAGAGATGCTGTACTGTTCATTCCTGATGGAACCCAGACATGATGAGAACTAAACAGACAGGAAGATGATGGGGGGTGCGGGGAGAGGGGAGAGAGGACACAGTCTAACTGTCATACCCTCCCCTGATTCACTGTGAATTTGGATAAGGTGTTAAATCAACATTGCACCTATCCCTGTCATTTTCCAAAGAGTGGTGTTAGGATAAAATCACCTCCATTTAATGGGTTGCATGTCTCCAACACATCATTATGTCCAGGATGTGGTTTACACGTCGCCTGCTGGGATCTAAGGTCAGACTTGCATTTAGTTAGCACCTTTTATCACCCATAGAACATAACGATCTGCTTTACGGCCCACTGAGTGCGGCGGCTGTCGAAACGCAGGAGGTAGAGCAGCCAATCGTGAGCAAGTTAAACTCCCACAAAGCAGCGTAGTGATGAGATCATCTTTGTGGGGGATGTTGTGAGGTAAATATTGATCAGGGTCTTTTTCAAATCAGGCCCATGAGATCTTCAACCTTCGACAGATTCGGTCGAACATTTGATCTCAAAGATGGCACTCCTTGAAGTAACTCCACAGCATCCAGTATCCCGTAATGAAGTTACCCTTCAGGGTCATAGAGATGTCCAGCACAGAAACAGACCCTTTGATCCAACTCAGCCATGCCGACCAGATATCCCAACCTAATCTAGCCCCACTTGCCAGGATTTGGTGCATATCCCTCCAAACACTTACTATTTGTGCACTCATTCATATGCCTTTATTTACATGTAAAGAGTCTTTAACTTTAGTACTGCTTCATTCAGAGTCAGCTATCAGAGAGTCAGTACCTCTGACCCTCCTGTTCATATCTGTCAGCCAGGGCTCCCTGATTGGACCAGGTTGACAGCCCCAATCAGGGATCCCCTATTCGATGAGATCCAGCTGGCTGACTTTGTTACAATCACGACCCTGGTGTCAGTGTAGCACTCCCTCAGTACGAACTCGGAGTACAGTCTGGGAGTGTGGGCTGGACTGCAGTGCAAAGTCTACACGTATCCTTCTGTAAGCATACATGTCATCCAGTGAGCCACAACCCTCACAGAGTACTTGAGGATTGCCCCTGTAGTTCCCCACTTCACTGCTTCTCAGTTCCTGAGTGGGTCATGAGGCAAAACCGAGGGCTAGAATCCACAGGGAGTGGACAAATTGGAAATGAATGTCCTCTCCCAATCCCAAAGATGGCATTGGGATATAGCACTGAGGTCTCTCTTTGCCTTTCTCTTTAACCCCAAAGGAGATTTTTCCCATGCTGTACAACTCTATGACTCTATGTGGAATATGGAGGGTGCAAATATGCCATTCAGATGCGGTCATGCATATTTCACAAAGATCTTCCCGCATTTTATCTATCTGGGAATATCTTCCTATCTCCTTTTCTCTCCAGTCTCTGCCCCAAATCACCTCAATCATTTCCTTCAGCAGTGAGTTCTGCTTTTTAACTTCTCTCTGAGTAAAAACATTTCTTCCCTGGATTTATTAGTAATTACTGGGAGCAGCACCCCCTTCAAAGCATTCCCACTTCCAGAAGTTAAAAATCACACAACACCAGGTCATAGTCCAACATGTTTCTTTGGAAGCACAAGCTTTCAGAGCACTGCTCTTTCATCAGGTGGTTGTGGTGCTGATGAAGGAGCAGTGCTCCGAAAGCTAGTGCTTCCAAATAAACCTGTTGGACTATAACCTGGCATTGTGTGGGTTTTAACTTTGTCCACCCCAGTCCAACACTGGCTCCTCCACATCATGACCAGTTCTGGAAGGTACTGCTGCACACGATTCTTGGATGCCCACAAAGCAACAGGGGCAGTTGAAGGGAGAGTAGATTATGAGTCCTCATTTCAGTCCTCTTCACTACCGGAAGCACTTTCTCCACATCCCCCCGTGTCGAAACACAGCACTCGTTGCACAAGTTGAAAGAACTGTAGATCCAGCCCCTCGGCATCATGGTAGCCCACAAACCTACCACCACCCTCAAACAGCTCTTGATGAATTTAAAGGACCCTGTACCAACAATCAGCAAAACGAACATCATGTACAAAATGCCCTGCAAGGACTGCAACATTACATTGGACAAACTGGCAGGAAACTAGCCACCAGCTTATATGAGCATCAACTAGCCACCAAAAGATGTGACCAGCTATCAATGGTATCCACACACACAGACGAAGGACACCAGTTCGACTGGGACAATACACCCATCTTGGGACAGGCTAAACAAAGACATGCAGGGGAATTCCTAAAGGCCTGGCATTCAAACCGGAATTTCATCAACAAACACATCGATCTTGACCCCATTTACCAACCTCCCAGAAACAGAACAGGAAATGATATCACCCACCCCAACAAACCGAGGCAGACAAATAGCAAGTGGGACGCAGCAGCAGCGCTTCACCGGAGGCTCACTGATGATGTTACCTAGCCTGGTGACGAAACGACTGAGTACAAACCCACCAGCCCCGGGGAGGAAATTTACAAACAGATGCTGCAAATCCGAAACAAAAACAGAAGGTGCTGGAAAAGCTCAGCAGGTCTGGCAGCATCTGTGTAGAGAAATCAGAGGTAACGTTTCAGGTCCAGGCCTGCTCTGAGGAAGGGACGCTGGACCCAAAACATTAACCCTCATTGTAAAAGACCACCCTGGTGGTGATAATTTCTCTGAGCACCCAGCTGCAGAGATCACACTCTGTCCCTCCCCCTCTGGCTCAATAGATTTAAAGTCCCGGGCCAGCAGCAGATTACATCGGACAGTCCATCGGAAATAATGAGGGGGTGCAGTGAGTGAGATTGCAATGAGACCACCTTGACATCCTCCAGTGAACGATAAGTAGCTCATGGCGAGTTTGCAGAGTTTCCCATCGCACCTCGCTTTGTGTGGGGTCTTGCTGTGTGAGTGAAATTCCTGTGACATTTCCCACCGGACCCCACCACGCAACCCTAAGATGTTGGCAAAGGATGGGATAAGATATGACAGGAACACCAGAGTCTTTCCTTGCGCTTCTGTTCGCAGACGATATTGTTGACTGACAGTCGGGCAGAAACGAGCTGAAAATGTGTTGCTGGAAAAGCGCAGCAGGTCAGGCAGCATCCAAGGAGCAGGAGAATCGATGTTTCGGGCATGAGCCCTTCTTCAGGAAGACAATGCAGCTTTTAATGAGTGTCACGGTGCCCATGGAGATGTCCGGAATAATCCAGCAAGTCGGACATTTCCTGGGTTGACTGGGTAATCGGTTAAGGGTGACCCACTTTTTCACAGCAAGCTTTGACTGGAACCCCCTGCCAGCTCCAGTCCATCATCAAAAAGATGGCACATTAATCTGACTCAGCCTCTGTGTCCTTGGTTTTGTGACTCATCCAGCCTCAGCCCTCAATAGATTATCAGACGTGCTGTTATTCTGTGTAGGACAGTGTGGTGACTCAGTGGTTAGCACTGCTGCCTCACAGCGCCAGGGTGGTTTGGTTCCAGCCTCGGTCGACTGTCTGTGTGATTATCCCCACGCCTGCCTGGATTTCCTCCAGGTGCTCCGGTTTCCTCCCACAATCCAAAGATGTTCAGGTTATGTAAATTGGCCATGCTAAATTGCTTGTAGTGTTCAGGGATGTGTAGGTTAGGTGCATTACTCAGGGGTAAATATAGAGTAATGGGGGAGGGGAATGACCTGGGTGGGTTACTCTTCGGAGGGTCAGTATGGACTTGTTGGGTCAAATGGCCTGTAAGGATTCTAGGATAAATTCAATGATTCTGTTAACCTCTTTGATGTAACATAACATGTAGTATCTCAGGAAGATACTTCACTCAGGAATGGAGGACCCACATGATTTGCACCAGTTGAGTGCTTTATTCTGACAAATCTGGGGCACATCCCTCAGGATGGAGCTGACGAGGGGAGTGATCATGGGCAGAACTTCCTCCTGGCTGGTGTGGTATGGGAACTGGTAAGGAAGGTGGGAAAATATGATAGGAATGGGAAACACCACCCTGGATTTCCCCCTCGGTGTGAGCTCAGAATCTCGTTTGCACATGTTTGCATCTCATGCAAACCCCAGCTCACCTCCCAGTTGTCCAACTGGCCACTGAGGGATGAAGTGGCACGAACCCCTGACACAAGTCAGAATGGGGTACCTGGTGATTGCATCTCAATGACTGTCAGCTCATCATCCAACTGCTGCATCACTGCAACATCCATTGACTACTCCAAGGGCACCATCTCCCTCCAACCTTCCTCCCCCACAGGTAGGCATTGGCACTGCGTTATGCTCCTGGCCTCACCATGGAAGAACACAGCAAGCCAGGCAGCATTAAGAGGTGGAGAAGTCAACGTGTTGGGTCTGACCCTTCTTCAGGACCTGAAATGTTGCCGTCTCCACCTCCTGATGCTGCCTGGTTTCCTGTGCTCTTCCAGCCTCCTTGGATTCCAGCATCTGCAGATTTTTTTGTCCCTGACCTCACCATGGCCACCCTCAGGTGAACTCTCATACCACTCCACACTTTAGAATTGTAGGATCCTTCCAGTGCAGGAAGAGGCCATTCAGCCCATCAAGTCTGCACTGACCCTCCAAAGAGTGCCCAAACCAGATCCCTACTTATCCCTGTAGGAGAAAGTGAGGACTGCAGATGCTGAAGATCAGAGTCAAAACGTGTGGCGCTGGAAAAGCACAGCCAGTCAGGCAGCATCCAAGGAGCAGGAGAGTCAACATTTTGAGCACAAGGCCTACATCAGGATGAAGAGCTTATGCTCTAAATGTCGATTCTCCTGTTCCTTGGATGCTGCCTGACCGGCTGTGCTTTTCCAGCGCCACACTTTTTGACTACCTATCCCTGTAACCCTGCATTTCCTATAGCTAACCCACCTTGTTTGCATATCCTCAGACACTACGGGGCAATTTAGCACGGCTAATCCACCCGCACACCTTTGGAAACCAGAGCGTCTCGAGGAAGCCCATGCAGACAGAGGGAGAGCTTGCAAACTCCACACAGGCAGCTTTCTGACGGTCTTCCACACAAAACCTTCTTCGAAGCGCAGCGCCATCTTCACTGCCAGGTCTCTGCCAGGTCACTCTGTCCTCAGGGACACTCGACACAGGATGCCCCTTATGGCTCTCAGCTCATTTTGTGAGCACTCGCTCACCTAGTGAGCACTTGGAGCCTGACATACTCCATCTGCTCCACGGTGTTGCTGTAGTGCATGCTTCCGGACTTCAGCACTGATGTACCAGCTGCCAATCCCGAGGGCGGTCTCTTTGCTTCCTGAACTCACAGGGTCTTTATTGTGCCCAGTGCCGGCCTTAATGGCCAACACTGCTTTTCAGTTCAGAGGGAGCTGGAGACAGTGTAGAGAACCAAACAGTTAGTCACGCTATAAACCACCCTATAAGGGATGGACATGTCTCTGTAGGGCACTGTCAGAGCCACAGTACATGCTGGCACATTACACAGCAAATACACTACACATACTTCAAACACACAGCCATGTGTAAACATCAAAGGGGAGCAGTCCTTAGTGGGGTGAAGGGAGGGAACTATAGTCAGTCAGGGGGGTCCTGCTCCAGTCTGTCAAGGCACGTGACCTATCGCAGACCAGGGGGTTGCCCACAATCAGTACTGGGTCTGATCAGAGAGGTGTATCAGCCCTGGTCAGGTGGGGATTACAGGTAGGACCACTGGGGGGCTATCGAGACATCAGTCTATGGGGTAGGCCGTGGTCCATTCTTGGAGTGATCGGGGCTGGGGGTATGCTGGTGGTGATGTTCACCAAAGGGGTCAGGGAGAAATCCACAAAGACCCAGAGCTAGCAGATAACTTAAGTCTGTGTAAGGGCTAGAAAAACAGAAGGTGCTGGAAAAGCTCAGCAGGTCTGGCAGCATCTGTGACGAGAAATCAGAGTTAATGCTTTGGGTCCGGAGACCCTTCCTCAGAGGGCTTTGATGTACTGGGTCACTGACAGAGACAGGGGACAACTGTAGATCAGAGAATGTAATGTCATAGTGAATAGGAGGGGGGACTGGCATCTTTAGGATAGTAGGTGGGGAGATCCTATAAAAACATATACAATTATGAAGGGAATAGATAAGATGGAAGCAGGGAGGTTGTTTCCACTGAGGGGTGAGACCAGAACTAGGGGGCATAGCCTCAAAATAGGGGGGAGCAGATTTAGGACTGAGCTGAGGAGGAACGTCTTCACCCAAAGGATTGTGAATTTGTGGAATCTTCCCAGTGATGCAGTTGGCGCTACCTCGTTGAATATTTTTAAGTCAAAAATAGATACAGTAAAGGAATTAAGGGTTATGGTGAGAGGGCGCTTAAGTGGAGCTGAGTCCATGAAAAGATTAGCCATGATCTTATTGAAAGGCGGAGCGGGCTCGAGGGGTCAGGCAGCCTACTCATGCTCCTGGTTCTTATATTTACACCAGAAGGGTGGCACGGTAGCTCAGTGGTTAGAACTGCAGCCTCACAGCGCCAGGATCCTGGGTTCAATTCCTGCCTCAGGCGACTGTGTGGAGTTTGCACATTCGCCCTGTGTCTGTGTGGGTTCCTTCCAGGTTGTCCACTTTCCTCCCACAATCCAAAGATGCGCAGACCAGGTGAATTGGCTGTGCTAAATTGCCCATAGTGTTAGGTGCATTAGTGAAATATAGGGTAGGGGAATGGGTCTGGGTGGGTTACTCTTCGGAGGGTCGGTGTGCACTTGTTGGGCCGAAGGGCCTGTTTCCATATTGGAGAGAATCTAACCTAAAAAAAAGATTGGAAATCTGAAACAGATAAAGAGAATGCTGGAGAAACTCAGCAGGTCTGGCAGCACGTGTGGAGAGAGAAATAGAGTTAAGTTTTGAGTCCGGAAACCCATCTTCAGCAATCCCTGACCCCGAGATGCAAACTAGAAGGCAATGATTTTAACTTTGTTCACGCATATTGGGTTTTGCAAGGGTTAAAATCTCACCCATTCCTCAGGCTGTGAACAGACATAAACCTGTACATGATATGGTTGTTATATTGGCTGTACGTGCCATGAAAGAGCAATAGATACTTCACAATTACGCTGGAGTCTCAGATTCAGTGTGTCAACCCCTTGAACATCAGGTTTTAATTAAGCGTCCATTGTCTATCAGATTTCACAAATTACGTTGCTAGCTCAGGGATTCGCTTCCCTGAATTGAGAGCGACTAAGAAATGCTTGCTGGTTTTCCAGATGTGTCACCATGGGAACTATCGGACATTCCTAAATGAGTTTGTGTAAACTCAGTAAAATGCAGTGGTTGGAGCTCTGGATAGAATCCATGTGTGGGGTATACTGTGCAGCTCAAATACACCCCACCCAGTTTCCTGCAACAGTACATTCTGCCTGGCTGTCTTCATTGATGACCTTCTTGCCCCCTGCCTATCCCCTTCCCAACTGATCGCTCAGCTGTTACTGTCCACCCTCTGTGTTCCAGTAACTCATTTCCCAGAGACTGCACTTTCGCCCTCACCCCTTTCCTGCCCACCTTCACTTCCTGCTTGAGGGGTATTGTCTTTGAGGTGGTATTTTGCATCAGGAGTTCCGACAAATGTCAGCCGTCGTCGAGAAATAGAAAAATGTTTGACTGTACTGACCCGTGTAACGTCACATTTAACTCCTCAGACGCCTCCTTGGTTCTTGACGTTTTGAAAGATGTTGGATTTTTGGCCACTTTTCCAGCTGGGAACATCAAACCCTGGGGCCCAGGAAGACAAATGGAGATTCAGGCCTTTACCACCTCAGATTGGCAACTCTGCCTGACCGTTTTCCTGGAGATTTCATCACGTGACTCATCCCGATATTATCGCCACTGCCCTGTTCTTGTGATGCCCTTCCTTCTCACAGCCAATTAATAAGAAAAGGCGTGATTGTTCATTCGGAGATTCATTCCTGACAGTCAATCAAACAGCTTTCTTCCCCTATCTCCAATAGATCGGTCGCTAAGAATCAGAAATTATCCTGGAGCAGTGCAGTGGTTAGCATTGCTGCCTCACAGCGCCAGGGACCCGGTTTCGATTCCAGACTGTCTGTGCGGAGCTTGCACATTCTCCCCATGTCTGTGTGGGTTTCCTCCAGGTGCTCCGGTTTCCTCCCACAGTCCAAAGATGTGCAGGTTAGGGTGGATTGGTAATGGGAAATTGTTCAGGGCCCTGCAGGCTAGCTGGAACAGCCATGGGGAAATGCAGGGTTATAGGGTAGGGGGAACGGCTCCAGGTGGAGTGCTCTTTGGAGAGTTAGTGTGGACTTGTTGGGTTAAATGGCCTGTTTCTGCATGGTGGGGTTCGTAAAAAGTGTTCAAACTTAAAGTAAAAGTCTTTTTTTTTCGAACGTCATTCCAGGATTTTCAATTTGGTTGTGGCTTGTGACAGTGTCCAAGAAATCCAACCTCAGTTGCTGAGGCTAATCCTAGATTGATGGCAAACCCAACTCAACTGAGACTTTGATCAGACCCATGTTAGACCTTGAAGACTGAAGGAGCCCAGCCTGAGAGTTTGGGGTCTGCTCCGATCCGTTCCTCGGCTCCGCAATTCCCTCTTTGAACCAGTCCCATTCTCCATGCCCTCTCCACCTTTAGGATGGTGCTTCAAACCCACCCCAAGGATAACGTTCTTGGTCACTTGCCTGTAACGTCTCCTCGCGTAAGCTGGTATCAAAATTTAGGTTGACAGTCGAAAGGCTGTGGTTGAAATCGTCCTTACATTAAAGGCGCTATACAAATGCAAGTCATTGTTACTGTATCCTTGTCAGCCTTTTGAGCAGAAGCCTCCCATTTGGAGGTTTGAGACATGTGCCTGGTTGAAGATGTCCCTGTGAATGAGTCGCAAATCGTGGTACATCGAAACACCCTTCAGTTCAACTCCTCCACACCGATCAGATTTCCCAAACTAAACTCATCCCATTTCCCTGTGCTTGGCCCACATCCCTCTAACCTTTCCTGTCCATGTACCTGTCCAAATGTCTTTTAGATATGGTAGGCAGAAGTGAGGACTGCAGATGCTGGAGATCAGAGTCAAGATTAGAGTGGTGCTGGAAAAGCACGGCAGGTCAGGCAGCGTCCAGGGAGCAGGAAAATCGACGTTTTGGGCAAAAGCCTTCATCAGGATTGAGGCCTGATGCTGACCCTTCAGTTCAACTCCTCCACACCGATCAGATTTCCCAAACTAAACTCATCCCATTTCCCTGTGCTTGGCCCACATCTCTCTAAACCTTTCCTGTCCATGTACCTGTCCAAATGTGATTTAGATGTGGTAGGCAGAAGTGGGTACTGCAGGTGCTGGAGATCAGGCAGCGTCCAGGGAGCAGGAAAATCGACGTTTTGGGCAAAAGGCCTTCATCAGGATTGAGGCCTGATGCTGTAACTGCTTTAAATGCTGTAACTGTAACCCACATCTACCACTTCCTCTGGCAGTTCATTCCACGCACAAACCACCCTCTGGGTGTAAAAGTTGCCTCAAGTCCCTTTTAAATCTTTCTCCTCTCAACTTAAACCTATGCCCTCTAGTTTTGAACTCCTGCCCCTTAAGGAAAATACTTACGCTATTCATCTTATCTATACCCCTCATGATTTTATAAACCTCTTTATGATCACTCCTCAACCTTCTACCCTTCAGTGAAGAACATCCCAGCCTATCCAACTTCTCCTTTATAGCTCAAACCTCCCATTCCATCCTGGTAAATCTTTTCTGATTCCTCTCCAGTTTAATACTATCTTTCCTCTAGCAGGGTGACCAGAACTGTACACAGTGGCCTTACCAATGTCCTGTACAACCTCAACATGATGTAGTAACTCCTAAATACCCAATGACTGAGAAGCTATAGACAGGCAGAGCAGTCTAATAGGCTTTGTATAACCTCCAGATAAAAACAGACAGCTCTTTGGCTGACGAGCAAGATCACTGACAGCTTGCAATACTCTTTACTGTATTGTCCTTAACCCTGTGACATCTTATTAAACATGATGACAAGACTCGGATGTCCCTGGCTGTCTCAGTGCAGTTGCCTGCTGGCCTGTTTAATGCAACAGGCAGCTCAGCTCCATATAAGGACAGATTAGCTAGTACTGGGTTGTCATTAACTCCTGATTCCAATGGCGAGTGTTACAGTAAAGCTAAAAGCTTCCTGAGAGTTTGTGCTCCATTGTTTGGGCAAGGAGCATGACAAAACGCCCCTTTCTTCCCTCGGTCAGCACCTCCCCTTGCTATCCAAAGCAACGCAATGCAACATTTTCACCAACAAAGACTTACGGATGTCACAATGGCCTTTTCTCCAGAGTCCAGCTGCCCACAGGGCAACGGTGTTTGGAGCTGGAGGAGATGGGTGAGTACTTTGCATCTATTCATGGGAAAGGTGGTCAGCACAGCTACAGAAACCTAACAGGAGGACTGCCTTATACCCGAATTACCATTGGGAGGGAGGAGGTGTTTGCTGTTCAAGTGGAATTAAAATGGGATAAACCTCCAGGCCCAGATGAGATGCATCCCTGTGAAGCAATTGACTCTTAACTGCCCTTCAAAATGGTAGCCACTCATTTTATAGACAACTAGCGATGGACAACAGTTGTTGACCTTGCTAGCAAGGTCCACATCACATAAAAAAATTAAATAAAAATCAGAGAAGGGTTGTGATTATATGAGCTTCTGGAATACTGTGCCCAGTTCTGGTCGTCCAGTTATAGGAAGGGCATCAGTAAGCTGGGGAAGTTTCAGAAGAGATTTACCAGGATGTTACCAGGTATAGGTTTGAGTTATAAAGAAAAGTTGGATAGGCTGGGACTTTTTTCACTGGACCATATATGGTTGAGAGGTGACCTGAGAAAAGCTTATAAAAACCTGAGGGATATAGATAGAGTTAATGGTAGATGTCTGTTTCGGTGTTGTATGACTCGATAACTCTAAATATTTAGATGATCAGTCGAAATGTTTAATGTACTTTGTGTGAAGTATTAGAAAGCAGGACTGGAGAAGATAGAAACAAAGTCGGGAATTGCTGGAAAAGCCCAACAGGTCTGGCAGCATCTGTGGAGAGAAATCAGAGTTAACGTTTCTGGTCAAGTGGCCTTCCTTCAGAATCCTAGAACTCTACAGGAGATAGACGTTTGATAAACAGTGCAGACACAATGGGCTGTAATACTCTAGGACTCTGAGCTCACCATCAGCATCTTGGGGGGCAGTTAGGGATGGGCAATTAATGCTGACCCGGCCAGTGATGCTCATTCCCGGGGGAATAACGACCAAACACCTGTCTGATATAAAAACAACACAAACAGAGACAGCCAATAGATATTGGTCTGGCCAGTGAGCACTATGGTTAGGGAACAAATATTGACCTCAGTCAGAGACAGAAAACTGCAGATACTGGAATCCAAAGGAGAGAAACAGGAGGCTGGAAGAACACAGCAAGCCAGGCAGCATCAGGAGGTAGAGAAGTCAACACTTTGGGTATAGCTCGTTTTTAGGATTCCCCCTACCCCCCCCATATCTAATCCTGTAGAAGGGTTAATACCCGAAACGTTGACTTCTCCGCCTCCTGATGCTGCCTGGCAAATATTGACCTCAGTTGCGTAGATTTGATGGAGGTTTTCAAATTCACAAGGTGTCTTTGCAGAGTGACCAGGGAGAAACCATTCCCATTGGTGGAAGGTCAAGAATGAGGGGGTGCAGATTGAAGAGAAATGTCAAAAGAAGCAAGGGGCAGCCTGAAGCACATCTTTCCCCTACAGCGAGTAGTTAGGTTGTGGAATGCACGGCCTCAAAACTGTGGTCGAGGCAGCTTCAATCGAGGCTGTGACGAGAGGATTGCATTATCGTCTGAAAAGGAGCACTACATCAGGGTACAGAGAGAGGGCGAGTAAGTCGCACAAAGTGATCTGCTCCTTAAGAGAGCTAGCCTGAACAGAGATGGGCCGAGCGGCCTGCTTTCAGTGCTGTCACCAGTCTGCGAAGGGAAATCGCCATGGCAACAGGAGTTTCCCCTCAACGGGTGCATCATCATGCTTTGACTGGATGACTTTGAAGAGAAAATGAGGTCTGCAGATGCTGGAGATCAGAGCTGGAAATGTGTTGCTGGAAAAGCGCAGCAGGTCAGGCAGCATCCAGGGAACAGGAGAATCGACGTTTCGGGCATTAGCCCTTCTTCAGGAATGAGGAAACTGGATGACTGACAAACCCCATTAAAGTAAAACTACCACAATCCAAAAAGGGAGAGAAAGGAGGCTACATTGAAAACAGTTTGCCAATGAGATGTAATTCCCTTTAAACCGAATTTGATGGCTTAATCCCAGCAAGGTGCAGCCAGCATTGCTTAAATGGATTTTTTATGTCTGGTATTCAGTCATAAATCTTTCTTTTTAAACATCTTTAATTGGAAACATTTGCAAAGGCCAAAAGATCATTTCCGTTTGATTATTAAGTGACAGACAGATAACATTTTAATTTCAGCTGAAAATTAAAAACATGCTTTCAAGATGAACTATTTAACAATTTGAAAGTGCTCATCATTTATCATAATGTGTATCACCATTATTAATAATATAAGAAGGAGATGCAATGTTTGCTAATCACAGATAGATTTGTACCTTGGGCACTATCCTGCAGCTGTCTTTACCCTGACTTCAAGGCTAAATAGTTTGATTGCAGTCAAAAGAGATCAGTTAGGGATTAATGTTTGCTGCTGAAGCTGGTTTGGCAGATTGACAGTGTGTTAGTGTTCCTACCTCCGAGGCAGGAGTCCCAGATTCAAGTCCCACCTGCTCCAGAGGGGTGTAATAACATCTCTGAACAGGTTGATTAGATAACATTGAACTGATGCTGCTGGAGTCTTGTGGTACAGTGGTAACACCACTGCCTCTGAGCTAGGAGGGCCAGGTCAAGTCCCACTTGCCGTAGAGGTATGCTGCAACATATCTGTACAGGTTCTAGAACATAGCACAATAGAGCGCAGAACAGGCCCTTCATCCCTCAATGTTGCGCTGATCTGTGGACTATTCTCAGCTTGTCCCCCCTATACTACCTAATGAAGGAGCAGCACTCCGAAAGCTAGTGCTTCCAATTAAACCTGTTGGACTATAACCTGGTGTTGTGTGATTTTTAACTTTGTACACCCCAGTCCAACACCGGCATCTCCAAGCCATCATCACCCATGTGCTTATCCAAGGATTGTTTAAATCTCCCTAATGTGGTTCTTTAAAAATGGTTTCTGGTGGTGTCCTTTCCTCTGAGCCAGGAGGGCTGAGTTCCTGAAGAAGGGCTTATGCCCGAAACGTCGATTCTCCTGTTCCTTTGATGCTGCCTGACCTGCTGCGCTTTTCCAGCAACACATTTTTAAGGGCTGAGTTCAAGTCCCACCTGGTGCAGAGGTGTATCTCTGAAGAGGGCCATTCGAACATATTTTTTGCTCTTAGATTTCTGACTCCAAATCAGATGTAAGGAGGAGAACATTCTCTCTTTCCATGTGCACTTTCCACCCTGAGAATGTGATGGCCCTCAACAGGTTAGCTACTTATAAGATGCCATGCAATCTGTGATGTGGTACTGAGAGAACATCATCGTGTCTGTTAGTACATCCAGGAGCTGAGTGATTTTTACTAATTCTGGGGAGGTGGGCAACTGTCCCTAGTTGCTCCTGCAAAGGCAGTGCTGAGCTGCAGCAGTTTGGGAACGCCACAGTGCAACTAGGGAGGAAGTTCCAGGATTTTGACCCAACGACACTGAAGGAATGGCCATATATCTCCAAGTCAGGATGGTGAGTGATTTGGAGGGGAATTTGCAGGGGGCGGTGGTCCCATGTATCTGCTGCCCTTGTCCTTCTAAATGGAAGTGATCATGTGTTTGGAAGGTGCAGCCTGAGGATCTTTGGTGATTTTCTGCAGTGCATCTTGTAGATGATACACACTGCTGCTACTGAGCGTCGGTGGTGGAGGGAGTGGATGCTTGTGGGTGTGGTGCCAATCAAGCGGGCTGCTTTTATCCCAGATGGTGTTGAGCTTCTTGAGTGTTGTTGGTGCTGTACCCATCCAGGCCAGTGGGGAGTATTCCCTCACCCTCCTGACTTGTGCCTTGTAGACGGCGGACAGGTGTTTTGGAGGTCAGGAGGTGAGTTATTCCCCACAGGACTCCCCGCCTCTGATCTGCCTTTGCAGCCACTGTGTTTATATGGTGAATCCAGTTGTTTTGCCGATCACTTGAACTCCAAGGATAGTGGTGGATGCAGTGATGGTAATGCCATTGAATGTCAAGGGGCAGTGAGTTGAATAGTCTCTTGTTGGAGATGGTCATTGCCTTGCATTTGTAAAATGTGAATGTTTCTTACCACGTGTCAGCCCAAGCCTGGATATTATCCAAAGTCAGTAGTCACACAACACCAGTTTATAACCCAACAGATTTATTTTAAATCACAAGCTTTCAGAGCACTGGTCCTTCGTCAAGAGAGGGTGATAAAGGAGCAGTGCTCTGAAAATTTGTGATTTTAAATAAATCTGTTGGAATTTAACCTTGTGATGTGTGACTTTTGACTTTGTCCACCCCAGTCCAACACTGGCACCTCCACACCATGGATATTGTCCAGGTTTTAGTACATTTGAACTTGGGCTGCTTCAGTATCTGAGGAGTCACAAATGGTGATTGGCATTGTGCAATCATCAGTGAATATCCCCACATCTGACCGTATGATGGAGGGAAGATCATTGATGAAGCAGCTGAAGATGGTTGATCTGAGGACACTACCCTGATGAACTTCTGCAGAGTTGTCCTGGAGCTGAGATGACTGACCTCTAACAAACATATCCATTTTCCTTTGTGGCAGGTATGATTCCAACCAGTGCAGAATTTTCCCCAATTTCCATTGATTCCAGTTTAGCTGGGCCTCTTTGATGCCACACTCAGTCGAATAGTACTCACAGAACATGTCAGGCAATGTTCTGAGTTATGGGTGAGAAAGTTGCCTGGAGAATGTTGTTGTTGATTTGTAGCAATGTAGAACAACCAAAGGTAATTGATGTGACAGCACCATGGGATGTGCAATATTAAAGGTGTCACATTAAATTCAGGCTATTGTTAAGTAAACCCCAGGTGAGTTTAATGGGAGGTTAATTCCTATACTTATGTGTGACTCCAATGTTCATGCGCGATTGTTAAAGTGAAAGGTGAATAAATCTGTCAAGTTACAGGAAAGATATTATTAAACTGGAGAGGGTTCAGAAGAGATTGCTGGGTACGGAAAGTTTGAGTTATAAGGAAAGGCTAGATAGGCTGGGACTTTTCTCACTGGAATGTAAAAGGTTGAGAGGAGACCTAATAGATGTTTACAAAACAATGAAGGGTACAGATAGAGTTAATGGTAGTTGTCTTTTCCCTAGGATGCAGGATTCTAAGACTAAAGGGCACATTTTTTAAGGTGAGAGGAGAGAGATTTTAAAAAAAACATCGGGGTCAATATTTTTACACAGAGGGTGACTCACATGTGGAATGAACATCCTGAGGATGTGGTGGATGTGGAGACAGATACAATGCTTAAAAGACATTTGGATAAGTGCATGAATAGGAAAGGTTTGGAGGGATATGGGCCAGGAGCAGGCAGGTGGGACTTGTTTAGTTGGGATTATGCTCAGCACAGACTGGTTGGACTGATGGGTCTGTTTCCGTGCTGTACAACTCTATGACTATGGCATGGTGGCTGTTTGCTCAATCAGTGGAACTCAGTAACAGCATTTCGATAGCAGCCAGGTATTTCGGCGCTTGCTGTTTCTTTTCCCTGACGCTGTACCCCAGTCAAACGAAGAACTTGCATTTCTGTAGTGCCTTGCCCGACCTAAGGATGGCCCAGTGCACCTTATGGCCAGCACTGTTATAATGCAAGAAACATGGCAACTAATTTGTGCCTAGCAAGCCCCAAGTAGCAGCAATGAGATGAACAGCCACTTGGTTTAAAAAAAATGTTTGCAATCTTTCAAGTGACTTAACAACAAATCATTCAGAGGTGGTGGAGTTTTACTGAAGGAAAATCATTTGTCTCCACAGGACTGTGGAATATATATTTTGCTGAGAAAGGTAGATCCCAGTTCTGTACATAAGGTCAGACAAAGGGGTTAACTGGGAATGTTTAACAACGTTAGTGAGTGATGACTTCATCAAAAATAATTAATTAGGTTGCCTCGTTTACAGGTTGCAGAATTCTAAATCATCTGCAGAAGGTTAATCGATTTGAGCAATTCTTTTTTGCTTCTAATTCAAAGACCAGGGATTGTGAGTTGCTATGACTGATCTTGCCTGCAGCCATTCTGGTCGGAAAATGTATGATCTTGTTTAATCACAGAAGCTAAGAAGATTCAGGTCTGGTTAGTTCAAAGGCATTTTCTGGTGTAATGGTAGTGTCCCCACCCCTAGATTAGGAGGCCTGGGTTCAGCTGCCGCCTACCCAGAGGTGTGTCACACCAAGGTTGACTAACTCTCTGTTGAAGGGGCTTTTGGGGTGCAATCGACTGCCCTCGAGATGTTCTGGTCACCACATGGCCACAGGGAGGATGTGAAGGCTCTGGTGAGGGTGCAGAAGAGGTTTACCAGGGTGTTGCCTGGATTAAAGGGTATGAGCTAGAAGGTGAGGGTAGAAAACTCAGGCTATTTTCTCTGGAGTGGCAGGGGCTGAGGGGAGACTTGACAGAAGTCTATAAAATTAGGAGATGCATAGATGGGGGTTGGACACTCAGGACTTTCTTTCCCAGGGTTGAAGTGTCTAATACTAGGGGGGTACAGATTCAAGGTGAGAGGGGAAAAGTTCAAAGGAGTTGCAAGGGGCATGTTTTTTACACGGAGAGTGGTAGGAGTCTGGAACGCGCTGTCATGGCTGGTGGTACAGGCAGATGTCATAGGGACATTTAAGGGACCTTTAGATAAGCGCATGAATATGCAACGAATGAAGGGAAATGGACCAAGAGCAGGCAGAAGGGATTAATTTAATTTAGCGTCATGTTCGGTACATCATGGGCCGAAGGGCCTGTTACTCTGCTGCACTGTTTTCTATGAGTTTTCGAGCAGATGGATTGCTTGGTACTCAGATAACACCAACAGCGTAAGTTCAATTCCCATTCCGGCTCGAGTAGACTTGGAATCTGTTCCCTGGCCTGCTCCTGGGGATGTGGTACAATACTATAACAATGACAAAGGAAAATACGGGGTCAGGTTCAATGTCAACAGACAAAGAAGCCAGAACTTGCCTCCAGGCAAAGCAAACATAATTCCAGGAATTAGATATAGAGGATCGACTTCTTTGGACTCAGATCTAGCATTTTTCTTTAGTCAGTTAGAATTGGTACAAACTTCAGTTAATGTGGTGAGTACCATCTTGGTTAAGTGGTGATTGTGAGCAATGTGGTTAGGTGGGCAGAAACAGGGCATGGAAATCCTGTGCAAGTTGTACGTTGGAACAATAGCCCGGTTAGTGAGGTGTTTGATCACCCTAACTGTGCTGTTGCCAGCGGGATACGGCCCACCAAACTGACAGGCAGGAAAGACCCACTCGCTAATGAAACCTGCCCCACTCTCATGACGTTTAAAAATACGCACCTACCCGCTACGAGCAGGTCGTCACCCAGAAGGGGCTAGGCCAGTATTAATTGCCCCATCCCCAATTGCCCAGAGGGCAGTTAAGAGTCAACCACATAGCTGAGGGTCTGGAGTCACATGTAGGCCAGACCAGGTAAGGATGGCAGTTTCCTCTTCTAAAGGACATTAGTGAACCAAACATTGACAGTGGATTCATGATCATCATTAGATTCTTAATTCCAACTATTTATTGAATGCAAATTCCACCATCTGCTATGGCAGGATTTGAACCCAGGTCCCCAGAACATTATCTCTGTCTCTGGATTAACAGTCCAGCGTTAAGACCATTGCCTTCCCTATAGAGGTCCCTAATGAAGGGTACTGGGAGAGTTAATGGTAGTTGTCTTTTACCAGGATGGAGAATTTCGAACTACATTGTCCATTATTAAGGTGGGAGGAGACAGATTTAAAAAAGACATGAAGCACATTTTTTACACAGAGGGTAGTTCACATGTGGAATGAACTTCCTGAGGAAGTGATGGACATGGATACAGTTACATCATTTAAAAGACATTTGGATAAGGACATGAATAGAAAAGGATTAGAGGGATATGGGACAGGAACAGGCAGGTGGGACTAGTTTAGTTTGGGATTATGGTCGGCATGGGCTGGTTGGACCGAAGGGTCTGTTTCCGCGCTGTATGACTCGATGGCTCTGGGTTTGGAGTCACATGTCAGCCAGACCAGGTAAGGATGGCTGATTTCTCTCCTCAAAGATGAACAAAATGGGTTTTCACACCCATGATGACTATGATAATAGTTTTTTGAAAACCATTAAATTGAATTACATTTCTCTATCTGCTATGGGATTCAAACCAAGCTGCCCAACTGGACCATTCATCCTGTGACATTACCGCTTGGCTGATATTTGACCATGTAAGTGAAGTCCCCAGGAGTACACTTCATTGCAGCTGGCAACACTGAAGCAGGCTTGGGATGAGATGGAGACACTCGCTATTAACAAGGGAAAAAGACATTTTTCATTTCATTAAGTGATTTGGATAGCATTCTCTTAATCCCCAAAAAATGTCATGATGGCAAAAAGAACTGGGAACGTTAGACCCCGCAGTGAGTTCCAGATGTCTCTCCCCTCCACATGTGCAGACATGTCTGCCAGTATGACCTTACCGTCCCTTTCAGTGCCTCTTAGACCTGTTGTCCTAAAGGCCTGTATGAAGAGTAAAACTGGGTAGTCAGAGAATTAAGAGATGGAATGTAAGATGAGGCGCTGCAAAGAACTCTCACGAATCAATACTGCATTGATCCAATCATCTGCTTCTTGTTCGAATCCCAAAAAAAACAAATCTGAGACGCCTCAGGCTTGCATCATCTATTAGTTATTACAAACTAACACATCCGCTAGGATTGATGAAGAGTTCTGGACGAATACCTCCAGTGATGCAGAGTCACCTCAATAGTCGTTCGCTGAGCTGTCGAGAGTCTTTCTCATGGCAGGTTTTGTTTAAGTTCTCGTGTTTTCTCCGAACATTGAACGACCAGAGTGAAAGCTGAAAATGTGTTGCTGGAAAAGCGCAGCAGGTCAGGCAGCATCCAGGGAACAGGAGAATCGACGTTTCGGGCACGAGCCCTTCTTCAGGAAACAGGAGTGAAAGCCAAGGGATTATCTTATAAATGCGTCTTGCGATCAGTAATGCGGTGTCTCCCTCTAACTTCAGTCCTTCTGTTTTATTTGACATTTCTGTTGTGTACTTGTCAATCACAAGGCACAGCGTATTATAGGGACCTGAACAACGTGGGCTATGGTGAGAATTATGGAAGAATTACAGGAGATGTTCAGTGAGGCCAATCGCAACATCTGGAGTAACCTGTTGCAGCTTTAACCACAGGAGCAGGCCCTTCGGCCCACCAAGTCTGTGCTGACCATAAGCCAATCTGAACCAATCCAGTTGCCTACACATGGTGCATATCCCTCTATTCTCTGCCTGTTCATGTGTCTGTCTAAATGCCTCTAACACTTTGCTAATGTAACTGCTTCTACCATGGCGGCACGTTCCAGGTACCTAGCACCCTTTGTCTAAAAGAACCTTCCCTTAAACTTTCCCCCTCTCACCTTAAACCAAACTTTTCTCAACTTAAGTGAGTTCCTGACCAGTCGAGGTAAGGGTCTCCCCAGTGAGTGGTCAGTTGCCCAATAAGGGGAGGAATGGTTTGTGAATGACCTCATAAACCACACATCTCACCCCATTAACGTACAACGTCTTCTCCTACCTCCCACGGCAAATAACGCAATGCTGGGAATTCCCGATGTGGCATTCCGAGCGCATTCCTGAAGACTTCAGCTCGCCGATGACTATGAGGAACCTCCAAGTGGCTCAGCACCAAACAGCGTCTCAGGGCACGGTCCCTGGGCACCAGCCGCTCACACCACCACCCCCTGCAGCCCCCACAGCTCCCGTCTCATACTACTCCTTGGGATGCAACATCTGCTAGTCCCTCAGGGGTACATCTCCCATCCGGTTGGGAGACACCCTGGAAGCAGAGGGTTTTATTGCGGGGCACTATAGCAACTCACATTGAAAAGCTGCAAGGGCGTATTGCACAGAGGGACAGGCAGCTCAGGGATTGGACCAGGCTCAAACCGAATTACTTGGTAATGGCAAACAGCATAAGCAGCAAGTGATAAATAGAGATAAATGATCCCATGACCAACAAATCAGGTCTAACGTTTGCACCTCTGGCACACTGAGCCATGAATGCTGGTGGACACTTGAACACCTTTTTGCTCATTCAGGAGGGGTACGGACTCAAGGGTCAAAAGACCTCCTCCTAGGCTGTAAGATTCTATGAGTCTTAACACTGACTCCCTTGGTGCCTACCCACCTGCTCACACTATTCCTTTGCCATGCCACCCAATGCCATGCCCATTAGTGTGTTGGCGCTTCAGTCAGAGCGAAGGCAAGGACTGCAGATGCTGGAGATCAGAGTCAAAAAGTGTGGCGCTGGAAAAGCACAGCTGGTCAGGCAGCACCTTCCTGATGAAGGGCTTATGCCCAAAGCATTGACTCTCCTGCTGCCTGACAGGCTGTGCTTTTCCAGCACCACACTCGTCACCTTCTGTCAGAGCCCAAGGCTATTAGTACTGCCATCTGGATGAGTTGGCTACAGGGACATGGGCAGGATGCTGTCAACTGGAATTGGCCTTGTTGTTGGAGGCAGTGGGGTTTGGGGAAGGATTGATCTTGCTGTACAACACACAATCTAACACTTACATCACTGGTCCATCCACATCAACATTACAGTAAAGCCAGCTCACCAAGACCTCTATCTCTTCAGATGGTGAAGGAAACTTAACATATTCACAATGTCTCTTACCAATTTTCACAGATGCACCATAGAAATTTTCCTATCCGGATGCATCACAGATTGGTATGGCAACTGTTCTGTCCAGGACCATAAGAAACTACAGAATTGCGAATGCAGCCCAGTCCATCACACAAACCAGCCACCCATCCATTGACTCCAACTACACTTCCCACTGCCTGGGGAAAGCAGTCAACATTATCAAAGACCCTTCCACCCCGGTTATAATATCTTCTGCCCAATGGAAGAAGGTGAAAAGTTTGAAAACACGTAACAACAGATTTAAGAACAGTTTCTTCCCCACTGTTAACAGGCTTATGTACGGACCTCTCACATATTAGAGTTGATCTTTCTCTGTAGCTGTAACACTATATTCTGCGTTCCATTCTATTACCTTGATGCACTTATGTAAGGCAGGATCTGCCTGGATTGCACACAAAACAATACTTTTCACTGTTTCTCGGTACATATGACAATAATAATTCAAATGAAATTCAGGTCTATCCACTTGGTTAGCCAGGTGCCACTTATCTGAAAATTCAGGAAGATAGGAACCCAGCACCATCTTCTCAAATGTTTAGAGTTGGGGAATCAAGTAGCTCCATAGGTGAATTTTAAAAAGGGAGATTTAAACTTGACTTATCTACCACATGAATGCAGTCACTTCACATCATTTAAAATGGCTCTGTTGTGAAGCAGATAGCAAGCTGCTGTCTATGTGGAGTTATATGGTTAGCGTCAATACAGCAGATTTTTGATTTCTCACTGCAATTGTGCATTTCCCCTTACCTGGGCTGCTCTGTCACTTTTGCATAAATAATAGCGAGTGTAAACAGCCACATTACCACGGGAGTGAATTGTATGAGCCATTGTCATTAACCATCCCAGTGAATCGATATCCCTGCTGCCTAGGGTGCTGCAGTCCTGTATCTAACAATCACCACATTGCACACAGTACTCTTAAGTGCAGCCCATTGCAAATCTATTAACACTAGTTCTTGGCTAATCCCTGACTAGAAAACCTAAAAACTCTTGGCTGTACTTATCATCATTTCAATGGATTATATATTTGCATCTTAAGCCCAAATCTCTTTAAAAAGAGTGTTCTCCCACTCTTTATATTGTAATTCCATTCCATGCTTTACCTCCTTTGATGTTGCACTTCCTTGAACCAAACATTGTCTGACAGCTGCTGAAGCCTTTACCAATATTCATTCTTGGGTTAACTCAATCCCCACATCTACCACCAGCACCTGAGGCTATTACTGCCTTATGTCTTGGTGCAGCATTGATTGGCTGGTTTACAATCTAGAGTAATACCATCAGCACGGGTTCAATTCCCACACTGAGCAAGGTTATCACAAAGGTCCCATCTTGACAGTACCAGGCAGCGGGCTGTGGCAGGTGTCATTTTGGCTGATTGCCTGCCCCTCTTCCGCGGCTACGTCCGAGCCCAGGTGTCTCTGGGGAAGGAGTACCATCTCATTCGAGCTGTTCAGGGGGAGATGGGCACCGCAGGGAGTTCAGTGCTTTATTTCCCCCTCCAACTCTATTTTGATTTAATCCCTGCCCTCCCCTTCACTGTTTGATCACGCAGCATTGCCCTTTGATGTGAAGGGCACTGCTTGTCACTGGCCACTCGGGTGTTTCCTTTCTTCCTGCCGATGGGAATTGAATAGAGATTTGTACTCTTGTTGTCTTTCACTGTCAAAAACAAAGTCCCACCTTGAGGAGAGCTGACCTTCAGGTTAAACTCACCAACATTTGTCTCTTTGTAAACGAGAGAGTAGGACTATGGAAGTTCCCCTTATGACTTCAAAGTCGCCTTCACACCATAAGTAGCTGCACGGGTCATTAATTTCTTTGTCCAACAACAAAATTACTTACATTGTTTCTGAAAGTTTGCAATGAACTTGGTGTGTGATATTTTGCTCCTGGAAATTCACGTAATTTGTGATTGTTTGATCTATTTCAGCAATTAGAGTCATTGTCATAGAGACCTACAGCACAGAAACAAGACCCTTCAGCCCAACTCATCCATACCGACCAGATATCCTAAATTAATCCAGTCTTTGCCAGCATTTGGCCATTATCCCTCTAAACCCTTCCTATTCTGGCAGCTCATTCCATACACATATCACCTTCTGCATGTAAAGGTTGCCCCTTAGGTCTCTTTTATATCTTTCCCCTCTCACCCTAAACCTATGCTTTCTCGTTCTGGACTCCCCGATCCCAGGGAAAAGACATTGTCTATTCATCCTATCTGTGCCCTTCTTGATTTTATAAACCTCTATAAAGTCACCCCTCAGCCTCCGACGTTCCAGGGAAAGCAGCCCCAGCCTATTCAATGTCCCCCTGTAGCTCAAATCCTCCAACCCTGGCAACATTCTTGTAAATCTTTTCTGAACCCTTTCAAGTTTCACAACATCCTTCCGATAGGAAGGAGACCAGAATTGAATGCAATATTCCAAAAGTGGCCTAACCAATGTCTTGTACATGACCTCCCAACTCTATAGTCAATGCTCTGACCAATAAAGGAAAGCATTCCAAACGCCTTCTTCACTATCGTATCTACCTGCGTGTTAGGAAGCACTTCTACACAAAAAAGACAGGGAAGATTGGAAACTCTCTTCCACAAATGGCAATAATTGCAGGATCAGTTATTAAATCTAAATCTGAGATTTTCAATCTGATCATTTTTTGTTAAGCAAAAGTATTAATGGATTTGGCGCAAAGAGAGGTAAAATGGAGTTAGGCAACAGATCAGCCTTGATCTGATTGGAAGAGTGGAACAGGATTGAAGGGCTGAATGGCCTGTTCCTGTGTTACACATCAGACAGTAGGAGCAGCATATGTTGGGGTTAAATGATCCCTCAATCAATAGACCAGCTCAGAGCTTTGCGGGTCTTGTCACGTCCAGTTACAAATGGTGATGAACAATTGAACAACAAATGGGAGATGAAGGCTTTACAAACATTCCTGTGCTTACTGATGGTGGAAACGAGTAATAAGGAGAAGGCTGCGGCATTGGCAACAATTTTCAGCCAGAAGTGGCAAGTCAATAATCCTTCTTCACCTCCTCCCAGCATCACAGATGTCAGTCCTTAGCCACTTCGATTCACTCAACATGATATCAAGAATTGGCCGAAAGCATGAAGATTGCCAAGATTATAGGCTTTGACTGTTCCAGCAATTGTAATGAGTACTTGTTCTCCAGAATAAACAAGCTGTTATAATGCAGCTGGAACATCAGCATCTACCCAACAATGTGGAACATTGCCCATGTGGCTCTTAAATATTGCATAAGATAATAGTTCTGAAAAGGGTTAATTGTGTTAGACTCCACCAATCTGAAAATGCCATGCAGTCTTGGCTAGAGAACAGCGGGGTTTTTATGGGAGATTTTTTTGTAGGATGGGGGCATCATTGGCTGGACCCAGTATTTATTACCTGTCCCTATTTGCCCCTTGAGAAGGTGGGGGTGAGCTGCCTTCTTGAACCGCTGCAATCCATGTGCTGTAGCTGGACACACAACGCCCTGAGGGAGGGAATTCCAGGATTTGGACCCAGAGACACTGTAAGAATAGCGACATATTCCTAAGTCAGGATGGTGAGTGGCTCGGAGGGGAACTTGCAGGGGGTGGTGTTCCCATGTATCTGCTGTCTTTGTCCTTCTGAATAGAAATTGTCATGGATTTGGAAGGGCTAAGGAGCCCTCATGAATTTCTGCAGTGCGTCTTATATATCGTCTATACTGAGCGTCAGTGCTGGAGGGTATGGATATATGTAGATATTATCATCCAGTGGTCATCTCCAACAAGAGAGAATCCAGCTGTTGTTCCTCAATATTCAGTAGAATTGCCATCATTGAATCGCTTTATCAAAATTCTGGGTGCACCATTGACCAGAATCTGAACTGGACCAGTGGTTAGCAGAGAGAGTCAGAGGCTGGGAATACTGCAGTGAGTAACCCACCTTCTGCCTCCCCAAACCCTGTCCACCATCAACAAGGCACAAGTCAGGAGTGTGATGGAATGCACCCCCCAGTTGCCTGGATGGGGGCAGCTCCAACAACACTCGAGAAGCTTGACACCATCCAGGATAAAACTGCTCATTTCTTCGTCAGCCCCATCACACATTCAGAAGTTATTGCCTTGATCACTGATGCACAGCAGTGTGTACCATCTACAAGAAGGAACCCAGTAACTCATACACCTCTCTGAGAGAACCTTAGAATTCCATAACATCTCCTGTTTAGAAGGACAAGGGCAGCAGATTCATGGCAAAACCACTTCCCCTCTAAACTACACACCATCCCAATTTGGAAATACATCATTGTTCCTTCAGTCAAAATCCTGGAATTCCCTCCCTAACAACACTGTGAGTATCCCTACATTAAATGGACTGCAGCGGTTCAAGAAGGCAGCTCACCACCACCTTCTCAAGGACAAATAGGGACGGGTAATAAACGCTGGCCCAGACAGCGCTGAACAAATAAAAAGGAAACCAACTGAGCCCCAGCACACATTAAAAAGGATGGGATGAAATCAAAAATTCCTTCTCTCAATGATATATACAGGGTTTCTTTTAGCAACTCACCTCTCCCTAAAATCCCATCTCATAATTGACATTAATATAACTGTGACTGCAACCTTTTGGGTCTTCTATTCACAGAATTGCTGCAAGAGATTTGCAGCTCAATGGGCAATCTGAAACAAACTTCTGTTAACTTCCTAACATGTTGCAGAGGTTTTGAAAGCATCCCTTCAAAGCTTTAAACCACAAGGTATTACCCAACTGTGTGACTGCATTATGAAGCCATGAATGGTAGAAACGGGGATTATATCTGAGTTCACACAAGCAAATTAAACCTGGGCTGGGTGACCAAGGGGGGTGCCGAAGCCAGGAAAGAATGATTTAGGCCCACATTTTCTGGCAGTATTTTCCATGATTTCACAGCAAAACCAAAAAAAAACTTTGTATCCTGGGAGCGTTCTCTCTCTCCCTCCACATATAACATCTACAACAAACAGTGCATACTGGATTTAAATTAAAAATCAGAACCAAGTCAGTCAGGAGCAAAGGGAGGGGGAGGAAGAGAGCGACTGGATTGTTCCTGCATACACCCACAGTCTGCCCTTTGCAGAAATTCAGAGGAAGTTTCTGTCAGAATCACAGTGGGAAAGAAGTAGGAGGTGAATCTGGAAAAAGTTAGATTTTGTTTTGGGTTTTTGACGTTCCCTGTGACTTTTAGGAGGTGCCCAGTTTCTCCCACGTCTTGAGGTAAGTACTGGACCATTAGCTGATGAGTGGATCATCTCCGTAAAAGGGAAAACAATGATCGAGCACATTTCTGGAGGCAGACACTGGCTGAATATCCCCATTGTGAATTCATCTGAAATGATAGTGGAACATGCCAAGAAAGAGAGTTCTCAAACTGCAAGAGAATCTGAACCCACCCAACTCTCCTTTCCGAGTTCTGGTCTACTGCAAGTCTCCTTTGCTCTGACTGAGACTGTGTTTTTTACAATCCTAAAGTCTGAGGAGCCTCACCAACTAAACCCCACCTCAGCCGCAAAAGTAGCATCTGACTGTGCCTTCAGTCTCCTGTTCTCACACTTGGCATCCACAGCTCACTTCAGAGGCATTTGTCCAAGTTCCTAATGTAGAAATGACTCAAATGTTATAATGAGAAGGCTTGCATTAACACTCCCTCAAACTGCTAACACAAAACCTTCCTTCTATGTATCTCTGGTAAAATTGCAATTGAGAGAACTTTATCATCAGCTCAGGGATGTCGGTAGTGTAATGGTTATACAATTGCATCCCTTTCAGCCACGTCTCTATGATACCCACAATATCATATGCACCAGTTTCAATTTGTGCTATAAGCGCATTGACCTTGTTTTGTATACAGTGTGCATTTTAAGTACAACACCCTCAGTCCTGTGCTGACTGCCCGCTTTTCAGAGTTGTCTTCTCATCTGCTATGTATGAAGGTTGATTCTTGACCCTTTCCATACTCTCTGTCCCATGTTTCTGTCTGTCCTGATTGTTAATTCTTGCTGGTTCACAACAAATAGGATTTGTTAATCGCGGAATTGCGCGTGACTCCAAGTGAGGGACAGAAGGATAAGGTCAGATGATATTGGATGGGAGGAGGTCCAGAAATGGTCTGCCTCTGGGCCGTAAATTCTCTCCACGTTTCCCCTGAAAGGGAGTAGATAAACGCTCATCTGGAATCTCCGAAGGACATGGCCGGGGAGTATTTCATTCGGTTAATCGAATTCCGGATAAGCGAATGCTGGATAACATGCTTTAGCCGAGCATTGGGACCTTGTGATCTTGCCGGGAAATCTGATATTCAGATAATTGAATGCTGGAAAATCAAGGTTCCTCTGTATTAGTGTAAGCGTGAACATAGTCAACTTAAGTAGCCAAACCACTGATAAAGAAGATGTTGTGAATCTTGAAAGGGCTCAGAAAAGATTTACAAAGATGTTGCCAGGGTTGGAGGGTTAGAGTTATGGGGAGAGGCTGAATAGGCTGGGGCTGTTTTACCTGGAGCGTCAGAGGCTGAGGGGTGACCTTACAGAGGTAAATAAAATCATGAGGGGCATAGATAAAGTGAATAGCCAAGTTATTTTCCCCAGATACTGGAGTCCAAAATTAGGGACATAGATTTACGGTGAGAGGGGAGAGATTTCACCATGGCTAACCCCTCCCCCTAGCCTGCACATCCCTGGATACTATGGAGCAACTTAGCTGAGCCAATCCACCATAACCTGCACATTTTTAGACTGTGGGAGGAAACCAAAGCACCCGGAGGAAACCCATGCAGACACAGGGAGAATGTGCAAACCCCACACAGTCATAGAGTCATAGAGATGTTCAGCACGGAAAGAGACACTTTGGTCCAACTTGTCAAAGCTGACCAGATATCCTAACCTAATCTAGTCCCATTTGCCAGCACCTGGTTCATATCCCTCCAAACCCTTCCTATTCATGTACCCATCCAGATGCCTTTTAAATGTTGTAATTGTACCAGCCTCCACCACTTCCTCTGGCAGCTCATTCCACACATGCAGCACACTCTGCATGAAAAGTTGCCCCATAGGTCCCTTTTAAGTCTTTCCCCTCTCACCATAAACCTATGCTCCCTAGTTTTGCTTCCCCCACCCCAGGGAAAAAACTTTGTCTGTTTACCCTACACATGACCCTCATGATTTTATAAACATCTATAAGGTCAGCCCTCAGCCTCCAATGCTCCAGGGAAAACAGCCCCAGCCTATTCAGCCTCTCCCTATAGCTCAAATCCTCCAATCCAGGCAACATCCTTGTGAATCTTCCAAGTTTCACAGCATCCTTCCGATAGGTCCCTGACGCTGTGATCAATTCCTGAAGAAGGGCTTATGCCCGAAACATCGACTCTCCTGCTCCTTGGATGCTGCCTGGCCTGCTGTGTTTTTCCAGCACCACATTTTTCAACTCTGGTCTCCAGCATCTGCAGTCCTCACTTTCTCCCGCTATGAGGCAGCAGCGCTTAAGGATGAGCCGCCGTGCCATCCTCAAGTCATGGACTTGAGGACAAATCCTAGGCTCAGGCACTGAATGTTAGACTGCCTAGGATGTAACCTTAAAGACGAAATGTTACTGAATCCCAACCGCTCTCTGAGGATGCCATGAAATAACCCAAAGCACCATTTCAACGTGAAGCACACGAGGTGTACCAGATGACCTGGCTAGTATAGCTTTTCATCAAAGTCGCAAACTAAGATTATCCAGCCTTTGTCAGATTGGTGTTTTTTGGGAACGTTTTTTATGCAAACTGAACTGACTTGTCCAATGTGACAACCCCGATGGAAGGGGTTTCTTCCTGCTCAGAGAAGACGGTGACTTGGACTCCCCACACATCATTTGGCCCTTCGAATAAACCTCAAGCGTCTCGTGCGTTAGAAGCTGTCAGTGTGACCCAGGCAGAGCTAGCTCCTAGTCCCTGGAAAAGGGATTGAGAAACGTCCCCGTGAGGAGTATTTTGGTTCATTGGGCTGTGTGCGAAGCAGAAATGAGACACTCACTTGCCCTGCCTGTGCATGTGTGAGTATTGTGCTGGAGGCTGTGAGATTGCTGAAACTTGCGATTGAGCTGGAAGCATCATTAACACGCAGTCAGTCCCTTCTCGTGTCTGCCGTGCATGCTTTTAAAGGCTCAACAGTAACTTGTGCTGAAAGAAAGAAAACCAGCAATTTCCTATTTCATAACTTGAACAAGTATGGGCATGTAGCTTCAGAGACTGTTCAAACACTGAAACAGACCATCTGGGCCATTATGTTGAAGCTAATATTTTTCAGTCTGTGCCAATTGGTTTAATCCCATTCTCCCCTGAATCCTTTAATCTTCTTTATGAAGCAACCCAACTCCCTTTTAAAGAAATTTATGGACTCTGTGGCAGCACCTCTTCATCAAATCCAATGTTCCGATCATTCTTGGTGTACCTTCTCTCTCTTTATTTCAGCCATCGGATGTTTACTGCTGTCACGTTGAATTTGATGACCGCATGTTGCCTTGTAAGCCTCACACTTCACTTCACCCTCTGCTTTCATGAGATTGTGCAATTATCAAACCAGCAGCTAATGAACTTGAAAGACCCTATACAGACAGTGAGCAAAACCAATGTCATTTACAAAATAGCTTGGAAGGACTGCAACAAACACTACATTGGACAAACAGGCAGAAAACTAGCCACCAGGATACATCTACACCAACTAGTCACAAAAAGGTATGACCCTCTCTCACTAGTGTCCTCACATATGGATGAGGAAGGACGCCACTTCGACTGGGACAATACATCCATCCTAGGACAAGCCGAACAGAGACACGTACGAGAATTCCTAGAAGCATGGCATTCCAACCAGAACTCTATCAACAAACACATCGAGTTAGATCCCATCTACCATCCCCTGAGAAAAGGAACAGGAAGTTATTTCATCACAGGAAATAACATCACCACAGGAAATGATATCACCAACCCAAAAAAACCCAAACATGTAAATAGAAAGCAGGAATTTTCAGCATTGCTTCGCCTGAGGTCCACTGAAGATGTTACCTAATAAGGTAACGAAACATCTCAAACTGAACCTTTCAGCTCAGCGAGCAAACCTACATCCAATTATCAAACCATCCAGTTCCCTTGCTGCAGCCTCTAATCTTGTTAGCTGCAGGGTCCCCTTCACATCTTCAAAACAAATAACTTGCTGTGATTCACGAAAAATGGGAATCCTGCTCAAACACCTCATTACAGACCCCAACAGCCCTCATCTCCCCAGCCTTGAATGAATGTTTGTGGCACTTTGGAAGCAAAACGGCACATGCATCCTTCAAAATTAAGGTTGGGTTCTTTTTAATTTTATTTGGGGCACAGCCAATCAGACCAGCCCATTCCTAACTGCCCTGGAGAGGGCAGAGTTGCGTTGTCAACACACCTGAGACTTGGGGTTCCATTCTGCAGCTAGCAATAAGGTCAATGGGCTGAAAAGTGGCAGATGGATTTTAATTTGGATAAACATGAGGTGTTGCATTTTGGTAAAACAAACTAGGGCAGGACTTGGGCAGTGCTGTAGAACAGAGAGACCTTGGGGTTTAGGTAAACATTCTTTGAAGTTTGCATCACATATAGGCAGGGCGGTTAAGAAGGCGTTTAACACACTTACCTTCATTGCTCAGACCTTTGAGATATGTTGAGGTTGTTCAGGACATTGATGAGGTCTCTTCTGGGATACTGTGTCTAGTTTAGTTTGGGATTATGGTCAGCATGGATTGGTTGGACTGAAGGGTCTATTTCAGTGATGTATGACTCTATGACTCTATCTATGTTTCCTATAGTAACTTGTGGCTTGTAATTTCTGAGCTCTTCCCAATGAATGACTAATGTCAACCACTGGAAGATCTCTGCTAAGTCTTTTTATCTATATCACTTTCTGTAAGGTGGTGATGAACCGCCCTAGTCCTTATTTTAATTCATCCATGGAATGTGGGCATTACTGGCTGCACCAGCATTTATTACCTATTGCTAGTTGCCCTTGAGGAGAGACTAGAGGGTTTGAGCTATAGCAAGAGGCTGAATGGGCTGGGGCTTTTAGGTGAGAGGGGAAAGATTTAAAAATGACCAGAGAGGTAACCTTTTCACGGAGAGGTTGGTGCGTGTATGGAACGAGCTGCCAGAGGAAGTGGTGGAGACTTGGTAGAAATCTATAAAATTATGAGATTCATAGGTAGGGTGGACAGTCAGTATCTTTTTCCCAGGGTTAAAATGTCGAATTAAGGTGAGAGGGGGAAAGTTCAAAGGAGATGTGAGAGGCAGTTTTTTTACACAGAGAGTGGTAGGAGTGTGGAACGCACTGCTGGGTGGGGTGGAGGCAAATTTGATGTAGGCTTTTAAGAGACTTTTATATCAGCACATGAATATGCAAGGAATAGAGGGATAGGGACCAAGAGCAGGCCGATGAGATTAGTTTAATTTGGATTCATGTTTGGCCCAACATTATCATCTACACAGAGCCCAGGATGGAACAAAATCAACGATGCCTCTTCTTTCTTCATCTTTTGTCCTTTTCAATCATTCGTAAGATGGAAGTTTCTTCAGTCAGAGCAGTATTTGTCATCCATCTCTAATTGCCAAAATGATGGTAGTGCTGTGCTGTCTTGTGAAGCTCCTGCAGATCATGTGGTATAGGTTGAACCAAAGTGACGCTAAGGAGGGGACTCTGGGATCCCAGGTACAATTACAACATTTAAATAGCAGCTGGATGGGTACATGAATGGGACGAAGTTCGAGGGATATGGGCCAAATGCTGGCAAATGGGACTAGGTCAGATTGGGATGTCTGGTCAGCATGGATGAGTTGGACCAAAGGGTCTGTCTATCACTCTAAGGTGGTGATGAACCGTTCTTTTTCTGTAAGTGCATGCAGGTACGTTCATGCAAATACCATGGGTAGCACGGTGGCTCAGTGGTTAGCACTGCTGCCTTACTACTCCAGGGACCCAGGTTCAACTTGGTATGGAGTTTGCACATTTTGCCCGGGTATTCGTACGTTTCCTCAGGGTGCTCCAGTTTCCTCCCACAGTCCAAAGATGTGCTGGTTAGGTGGATTGGCCGTGCTGAACTGCTCATAGCATCCAGGGATATGTAGGTGGGTTAGCCATGGGAAAATATGGGGATAGGGTAGGGGGCTAGTGGGTTGGTGCAGACCTGATGGGCTGAATGGCCTCTTTCCGCATTGTGGGGATTATATGATTCTATATTCCTCAGTGAGGAGACTAATCCTTCCCCTTCTCAGTCGTCCCCTCATTGCTAACAGCCTTTGATACTTCATGGTGTTACTCTCATGACTGTTCTCATTGTATTGCAGTGGTGAGTAGCCTTCTTAAACTCCATGTGGTGAGCTGCCTTCTTAAAAGTTCCATAGCTTTGAATCAGCAATGATGAAGGGATGGTGTGACATTTTCACTTTGTGTTTCGAGAGAGAGTTTGGCTATTGCTTGGAGTGTACAACCCTTGAGGCAGTACACAATGGGCCAAAGGGCTGCTCCTGTACTCTACAATTCTATGAACCTGGCACCAGAAACTTTCAGACGCTTTGTAACCTAAGACTCACCACCAGGAGGGAAACTTGGCAGAAGATGAAAGCAATGACCACTTGAAAGTTGTTGTGTTGCCAAAGCTAAGCAAAGATAACCCTTTAGCGAGAGAAAAACCGATGGTTGTCGTTTATAAAAATCTGCAAAACCCACCTTAGTGATGGGACTCAGCTTGTTTTGGTGTTACTGATACCCTTTCCCATCTTAAACCATAAACATTACTAAAAGTACAGAGAGGAAAGAAAAATCAAAGCTTTTTTCGTCTCATCAGGATTAGAACATTACAAAGAAACCTGGTAAAAGGGATGCCAATTTACACAGCGCATTTACAGTCATGGAATCATAGAGATGTACAGCACGGAAACAGATCCTTTGGTCCAACCCGTCCATGCCGACCAGATATCCCAACCCAACCTAGTCCCACCTGCCAGCGCCCGGCCCATGTCCCTCCAAACCCTTCCTATTCATATACCCATCCAAATACCTTTTAAATGTTGCAATTGTACCAGCTTCCACCACCTCCTCTGGCAGCTCATTCCATACACGTACCACCTTCTCCATGAAAAGGTTGCCCCTTAGGTCCTTGTTATATCTTTCCCCTCTCACCCTAAACCTATGCCCTCTAGTTCTGGACTCCCTGACCCCAGGGAAAAGACTTTGTCTATTTATCCTATCCATGCCCCTCGTAATTTTGTAGACCCATTTACAGGGTGATCATTGACTGGGCTATCTTTGGTATGGAAACGCAGCAGGAACAGTTAATTGTCCATCTTTGGCTGCTGAGCAGGGTGGAAGTCTCTAGAATAAAACAAAGAACCATGGACAATCAAGAGCTGAAACAAAAACAGATGTTGCTGAAGAAACTCAGCAGATCTGGCTGTATCTGTGGATAGAGAAGCAGAGTTAATGTTTCGATTCCAGTGACTGAGAGGCTGGGTCACACGAGACGGTGGCTCAGTGGTTAGCACTACTGCCTCACAGCGCCAGGGACCCAGGTTCAATTCCAGCCTTGGGCAACTGTCTATGTGGAGTTTGCACATTCTCCCCGTGTCTGTGTGGGTTTCCTCCAGGTGCTCCGGTTTCCTCCTACAGTCCAAAGGTGTGCAAGTTAGGGTGAATTGGCCATGCTAAATTGCCCAGAGTGTTAGGTACATTAATCACGAGGGAAATGGGTCTGGGTGGATTACTCTTCAGAGGGTCAGTGTGACTTGCTGGGCCGAAGGGCCTGTTTCCACACTGTCGGGAAATCTATTCTAATCTACTTAAAAGAATAACTCTGCTTTCATTCCATACAGATGTTGCCCAATCTGCTGAGTTTCTCTATTTTTGCTTCAAGAACACTTTATATTTGATGGGGTGCCTGAGACTACCTTACAAATCAGTAATACCAGACTTGTGCTTCATAATTTTATTCTTTTCAAGAAATTGTTCATGGGGTGTAGCCATTTATTTCTCAACTCTCACAGCCCAGAGGGTTGTTAAGAGCCAACCATATTACTGTGGGTCAAGGGTCACGTGTAAGCCAGACTAAGCCAAAAACCAATCGAAAATGAGAATTCCTTATTATGGTTGCTTTCAGGGATAGCTAACTACACAGCAGAACATCAGGCACCAACAGTATAGTGGTAAGAGTAGATAAACCATCATGCTGGAATGTAAATAGAACTGACTCTGTGGTTGGCTTAATGACACCATACTGAACTTAATGGAAAGAATCTGTAATGCAGAGGATCATCTGAGCAATTTACAGACAAAAAAGTAGATTAAATCTCTCCTGCACCGTTTGGTTTGTATGTGTAACAGTTTTGAGCTCAATTCTAATTCCATCTTGCCTTGTGTTACTTTGCGCGTTCAAATGATCCACGTGTTAAAATCCAAACTGTGATGTATACAGAGACCCGGGTGGAACACCATCAATGATGCCCTTCCTTTCTTCATCTCTTGTCCTTTTCAGTCATTTGTAAGATGGAAGTGTCTTCAGTCAGGGCAGCATTTGTCATCCATCTCCAGTTGCAGTGGTGATAGTAGTGCTGTACTATCTTCTCAAGCTCCTGCAGACCATGTGGTATCGGTAGAACCAAAGCGATGCTAAGGAGGGGATTCTGCAATCCCAGTGACAATGAAGGACCAGTGATACTCTTTCAAATTGAGCTGGTGTAGAACTTGAAGGGAACATGTAGGTGGTGTGGCTCCTGTTTGATTTTTGGAGATTACCTTTCTTCACTTGTTTTTTTTTGTATTTATTTATTTATTCATCCATTGACTGCCCATCCAACATTTCCTCACCTGGCGGATATTTGGAGTGAAGAGAAATTGAAGGAATGAAGAACTAAAAGCAAGTGTAGACCATTCAGCCCTTCAAACCTGTTCTACAATGTTCTATACTCACGAGTGAACTTCTAACTTAAAATCCAGCTGCCCAACTATTCCCAAATCGATTCATTCCCTTGATAACCACAAAACAACAGCCTTTGTCTTGAATTGTTTATTGTCTGAGATCAGGAATGTTTTCCATCCAGACGATAGACTTTCAATTCCAGGTCATGGTTTGAAGGGGATCCCAGGCTGATTATCTGTGTAGTTGGAGCTTGATCAGCAATTCCTGATCCACAGCCCATTCCCAATATTTATTTTACCACATGTTCGACATGATAAGAAAGTAAATATTGGGAGTCATTTCAATCATTGAATTTGTATGAATTGTACATAGAATATAGATCATAGAACAGCACAGCAGAGGAATAGGCCCTTCAGCTCAATATGTTGTGCCGAACATGACATCAAATTAAACGAATCCCTTCCATCCACCCTTGGTCCATATCCCTCCATTCCTTGCATTTTCATGTGCTTAACTAAAGGATCCTTAAAAGTCCTTATTGTATTTGCCTCCACCACCAACTCTGGCAGCACATTCCACACTCCCACCCCTCTCTGTGTAAAAAACCTGCCCCTCGCATCCCCTTTGAACTTTTCCCCTTTCATCCCCTTTGAACTTTCCCCCTCTCACCTTGAATGCATGCCCCCCCCCCCCCACCTCCAGTATTAGACATTTCAACTCTGGGAAAAAGATCCTGACTGTCAAACCTATCTACGTATGTCTATTAAGTCTCCCCTCAGCCTCCACCACTCCAGAGAAAACAAGTCGAGTTTTTCTAGCCTCTCCTTATAGCTTATACCCTCTAATCCAGGCAGCATCCTGGTAAACTTCTTCTGCACCCTCTCCAAAGCCTCCCCACATCCTTCCCTGTAATGTGGTGACCAGAATAAAACACAATACTCTAAGTGTGACCTAACCAAAGTCTTATAAAGTTTCTATGTTCTACCTTCTAATTGTAATAGCTGGTGTTGAACAAGGAACTGAATTGGGGCTCAAAAGTTGTGTTGCAATGAGGTATTGAGGTATATTGATGTTAGCCCACTATCACGCTATAATACTAATGTTAGGTCCATAGAGAGGAGATGTAGGTCATGTCATATTGAAAAATGCAACCATATTTTATTACAGCACCTGATATCTACATACCTACATTACAATCACAAGGTTCTTGTATGTCTGAGCTAGACAGAAGTCATTCAGATATCCTACATCATCCTTCCCTCAGTGTGACATGCTCCAAGGGGACAAAGCTCAGTGAGATGGAGTATGAGAGTTTTATGCCATTGGACCACATGCCATGACACAGCGATGATGTCAGGAGCATGACCCTTAAAGGTATATAACAGATCTGCAGCAAGAGCTGACTCAACAGGTGGATTCAAGGGCTTTTCAAAATTTCCAATTGTCTTCCCAATCCTGCATTTAAAGTCTCACGGAATCACTGAATTTTGTAGGAGGCCCATCGAGCCTGCACAAATTCTATTCCTCAGAGTCTGTTCCCCATTTTCCTGCACCCTATACAAATAACCATCCAAAACCCTATTGGAGGCTTCAATTGATCCTGCCTCCACTACATTTCTGACTGCATTCCATGACCCTCACAACTTGCTGTGTGAAAAGGATTCTTTCTCGTCTCATCCTTTGCTCCATTTGCACGTTACTTTAAGTCCACACCCTACCTTTTCCTTTCCTTTTGTGACTCTTGTGGGTTGAATGTTTATTCATGTTGAAACTCATGAGTGGAAAAAAAAAGTCAAACCCAGGAATGAATCAGCAGAATTTTGCTTATTCTGTTTCTGAACCAGAAGGAATTTCCAGTGGGTCTGAACGAGGGCAGCTTGCCATGGGAATTAGGATTCTCAAGAGCGGGGAGGACTGTGAAACCACAGAACATGTATACAACACTCGATAGTTGTCTCTCGCGGCATTCCCAGACTTGGTCGTGTTTGGATCGAATGAAGGCCAAATGAAAGCCTCAAACCTACACAAACCACAGGCAAGTCACAATCGATTTTCTCAGGCATTTCATTGACAGAGACAGGACTTGAGCCGGGGACTGAGGTGTCCTGTGGTGCTCTGCTGTATGTGATTACTTCAGAGTCCTGGAGATGAAGGGAATTTTAATTCCTCAAGGAATTCCAGCACCAGATCAATCTATCTTGAGGAAGGTTCCCTTTACAAGGTGAAAATTCCAGCTGCCCATGAACTGCCTGTGACACAGATACAATCCAGTTTGTGGATGTTAGTCACAACCACACAGTCCAAGTGGGATTGACTGAACCAGAACTAAAGCTGGGAATTTTCAATTTGCCATATAATGTTTCATTTGTTTTGCAGCGTGCCACACCTACAACACCACCCCGGTCATAGGTGTTTCCAGAGCCATGGGGCGGCATAGTGGCTCAGTGGTTAGTACTACTGCCTTACAGCATTAGGGACCCAGGTTCAATTCCAGCCTTGGGCGAGTGTCTGTGTGAGTTTGTACATTCTCCTCGTGTCTGTGAGGGTTTCTTCCCAGAGTTCAAAGACCTGCAGCTTAGGTGGGCGGGCTGTGCTAAGTTGCCAAGTCAGGGGCAAATATAAGGAAGAGGAATGGCTCTGGGTGGGTTACTCTTTGAAGGGTCGGCGTAGACTTGTTGGGCTGAAGGGCCTGTTTCCATACTGTAGTGAATCTAATCTAAAATCATAAGACCCTTCGGTCCAACCTGACCATAATCCCAAACTAAACGAGTCCCACCTGCCTGCTCCTGACCCATATCCCTCCAAACCATTCCTATTTGTGTATCTAACCAAATGTCCTTTAAATGTTGGAACTGTGCCCGCATCCACCACCTCCACTGAACCAGCCTCTGTGTAAAAGAAATTGACCCCCACATGTCTTTTTTAAATCTCTCTCCTCTTACCTTAAAAATGTGCCTTCTAGTCTTGAAAAACCCCCATCCTAGAGAAAAGACAACTGCCATTAACTCTATCTATACCTGTCATAATTTATAAACTTTGATAAGGTGACTTCTCAACCTCCTACACTCCAGTGAAAAGAGTCCCAGCCTATCCAGCCTTTCTTTATAACACAAGCCTTCCATACCTGGCAACATCCTGGTAAATCTCTTCTGAACCCTCTCCAGCTTAATAATATCCTTATGTCAATCCAGGAAGAGTTAAGCCTTTTTATCCAAAAAACTTTGTTACCTAAGAAACTGGTTCCAAATTAAACGAATACATGATTTAATCTGTTTTTTTTTTCAAGTGATTTTGAAGTCAGATTACTTATGGTTGGGAAACTATACACAGGCATACTTAAGCTCAGTCAGAGCAACTTTAATCATCATATGAACATAATTTTCTGTTTACACCCAAAGCAGAAACTATAGCATGGTAAGAGACAAAAACAGAAATGGCTGGAAAAGGTCTGGCAGCATTTGTGGAGAGACATCAGAGTTAATGTTTCAGATTGAGTGACCCTTCTGCAGAACAGTAAGAGTGTGTTTAAGCGTTTCATGAGACACATGTACTATATATTGATCAGATGGGCCAATGGGCTGAGGAAGGGCGGCTGGAGTTTAATTTAGAAAAATGTGAGGTGCTGCATTTGCATACGACAAATCAGGTCAGGGCTTATACGGTTAAAAGTAAGGTTTACTGACCAAAGAGTCCGAGGGGTGTGGGTGCACAGCTCCTTGAAGGTGGAGTCACAGGGTAGTGAAGAAGGCATTTGGTATGCTTGCCTTTATTGGTCATTACATTGAGTATAGGAAATGGGAGGTCATGTTGCGGCCGAACTGGACATTGGTCAGGCCACTTTTGATATATTGCATGCAATTCTGGTCTCCTTGCTATAGGAAGGATGTTGTGAAACTTGAAAGGGTCAGGAAAGATTTACAAGGATGTTGCTTGGGTTAGACATTTTGAGCTACAGGAAGAGGCTGAATAGGCTAGGGCTGTTTTACCTGGAGGATTGGAGGATGAGGGGGTCATTATGGAAGTTTATAAAATTATGAGGGGCATGGATAGGGTGAATAGACAAGGTATTTTCCCTGGGGTAGGGGAGTCCAAAACTAGAGGGCATAGGTTTAAGGTGAGAGGGGAAAGATTTAAAAGGGACCTAAGGGGTAACTTTTTCGCACAGAGGGTGGTGCGTGTATGGAATGAGCTGCCAGAGGAAGTGGTGGAGGCTGGTACAATTACAACATTTAAAAGGTACCTGGATGGGTACATGGATAGGAACGGTTTAGAGGCCAAATGCTGAAAAGTGAGATTCGATCAACTCAGAATATCTTGGTGGCATGGACGAGTTGGACTGAAGGGTCTCCATGCTGGATAGCTCTATCACTTCATGTTGAGAGGGATATCATTGGATAGCAATGAGGAATGGAAAACATCTTCCTTCTTTTATTGCCTTGTCAGCCTGTGGGTGCCAAATCCTTACTGGCACCCTCTCTAGAAATGAACTTGACTCCTGGTCCCCGTCCTTCATTTGAGTCTGGGAGGAGAGGGCCCCAGACTAAACGCACCTTCCCAGCAGTTGCACTGGGTCTCCGGGCAGGGTCAATGGTAATCCGTGCTTTTTCCTTTTGGGGTCACTGGACATGGATGGCAAGGTCAGCATTGATTGCTCATCCCTAATTGCCCTTGAACTGAGTGCCTTGCCGGGGGTAATTTAAAAGTCAACCGCGTTGCTATTGGATTCGAATCACGTGCCAGATTGTAAGGATGGAGCTTTTCCTTCCTCACCCCTCTAAGAGGTCACCAGAGAACCAGTGAGGTTGTTACTACAATTGGTAGCAGTTTCGTTGCACCGTTACTGAGACTACCTTAATTTCAGATTCACTAGTTTAATAAAATGCATTAGTTCAAATTCCACCTCTAGTTGTCATGATTGGATTTGAACTGACACCCTTCAGGGATTGTAGCCTGGGTTTCTCGAGTACAAACCCAGCACAATGTTAGAGGGGAGCATTGAAAAGGCAGTTCCAGGATCAGACACACTGGGACCAATGTTCTCTTGGAGCTGTTTCTGTGTGTGTGGTTACACTGCTCTTAAGGGGACTGGGCAGCGAGCCTGACACAATGAAGGGAGTATTAGCCGCAATGGAATGGGATGGTTGAGGTGACTGTTTAAGAGAGGAGAATAACTCACTAATAAAACTCTGAAACTATTGGTCGTAAAACTCAATAACCACATCTCAAGGCATATCATAGAAACCTGGAGAGTGGCCAGCGCAATATTCATTTTCAAAGAGTGAGACAGGGCAAACATGGGCAATCACAAGCTAATTGAACTTATAGGATAAGAGGGAGGATTGAAATCTTTAATTAAGAGATATAATTGCTGATTATTTACAAGAAGAGGCATTTTGACTGGGTAATGAAGGAGATACTGTACTTGCAGAAGACAGCAGGTGGAAGCCTGAGTAAGGCCAAGTCCTGGGTTGTGTGTGGACTGTACCTGTGGCTGATGGTGCCAGGAACCCATTGACTGGACTAAGGACTGCCCCCCCCCCAACCTATTTCTGACATGGCCCCCTGGTTGGATGAACATGCCATGTGTTTCCACCCAGACAGTTGGTATTGATGTCTCCGTGCGCCATACAGCAACATATCCAGCCTCACTGGAAAGAGCCTTATTGGCCAACTGGACAAAGTGAGGACTGCAGATGCTGGAGATCAGCGTCAAAAAGTGTGGCACTGGAAAAGCACAGCAGGTCAGGCAGCTTCCGAGGAGTGGGACAATCGATGTTTCGGGCATAAGCCCTTTCATTAGCAATAGCAAACTGGTGAACAGTGTGTCCATGTGTCTGCGCTAAACAGCACATCACCACAGTAGTCCGGAGAACTCTTGTCTCTGGCTGAACTGCCAATGTACTAACAAACACTGCAAAGCAATTCAAGGCATGGATGTTGGGAGCAAACAGGTAGGCGCTACGAGAGCAAGCGAGGAGTCCAGAGAATGCTCTGGTCCTGAGCTGAGTACCAGCCCCTGCCTTTTCATGCCAGCTGCTCCTCCATGCAAACGGCCCTACCCTGCATTGGAGGGGTACCATGATGGTGGCGAGGGGATGGCAAATGCCAGATGCCAGTGTCCATGGATGAGGGGTGTGTGCAGGTGGTGCCCTGAGTTGCAGTCTGATGGAATGAAATGTGGAGGTCACTTGGATCACAGTGTGAGCTGATCCGCCAGGTTCCTGCTATGGTTTCCATGTCGGGCTTTCTCAACATTGAACCTACTTGGTGTGTCTGGAAGGTGGACATCAGCAAGGCGATGTGGCATTAAAGTAGTGCTCAACAAACACTAACCCTCACCTCCTGTGTGGAACAGTGGGTGGAGGGATTCACCAACATCTTCATCCTCTCTTTCCTACAAGCCAAAGTCCCCATCTGCTTCAAGGAGACCACCATCACCCCAATGAGCACATGCAACGTGCCTTAATGACTACCGCCCAAAGGCTCTGACCTCTATAATCAGGAAGTGCTTTGAGAGGCTGGTCATGGCCCACATCAACTCCAGTCTCCCACCCAGCCGCTATCCCCTCGATTTTGCCTACCAATGGAACAGGTTCCCTAGCCCTGCACTTATCCCTGGAACATCTGGACAACAAGGTCACCTACGTCGGACTCCTGCTCATCGACTACAGCTCCACCTTCAACACCACTATCCTGTCCAGACTGACCTCAAAACTCCATGACCTTGGTCTCAGCTCCACCCTCTACAACTGGATCCCCACCTTCCTGACCCACAGACTGTAATCAGTGAGGATTGGTAACTGCACCTCCGCCACAATAACACTCAGCACTGGAAAAACCACCAACCCCCCCCCCCCCCCAACCTGGCCCCACCACCAAGGATGTGTTCTCAGCTCCTTACTGTACTCCCCTGTATACCCACCTGTGTGTACCCAAATTCTGAATGAGTGGCATCTCCAAGTTTGCTGATGACGCCAGCCCCTAGTAGGATGGATATCTAACAACGATGAGTCAGATTATAGGAAGGCGATAGATGGTTTGATGTCATGGTGCAATGATATTAATCTCTTTCTCAATATCAGCAAGACTAAAGATCTAATCATTCACTTCAGAAAGAAAGGAGGAGAACACAGCCCCTTCTACATCAATGGAGCAGAGGTGGATGGGAGAGACAATTACTTGTCCTGGGCTTCCCACTTACATGCAACAATCAAGAAGGCACAACAACGCCTCTCACCAACCCACGGAAACCCAAACACATAAATAGAAAGCAGGCTACACCACCAGTGCTTCATCCGGAGTCTCACTGAAGATGTTACCTAGTAGGGTGACGAAACGTCTGGAAATGACCCTTCCAGCTCAGCGAGCAAACCTACATGCAGAACGCCTCTTCTTCCTCAGGCACCTCAGTAATTTTAGCATTGCTGAAACTGGAAGATGCTAAAATCAGCAGCAAGTCAGTGAGGAAGTTGTCTCCCTGTGATCGATGCCTTGATGTGGTCTTTATTCTTTCTAAATGTGGTCAACCCAGTGTTACACATCGCTTGCCAGAGGAGGAGGAGGGTTATAGATGGGTGTAGTCAAAGCATGTCCCACTTCTTACATTGGTGGGGCAACACAGTTTGATTACTTTAGTAATTCTTGGTGCATTTATCTTGGTGGAACTTGGTGGGCTGGCATATAATTAAGGCACACTTTCCCTTTAATATTCAGTTGACTAAGTATGGCCATTTAGCCATTACTAATTTCATCTGGAACCATGAAACAACTTAGTGGAGAGAGTTGGGCTGAGCCCCTTGAGAAAACGGGCATATTATATATATATATATATATAACATACGCAAATATGCATATACATAACAACTCAGACATTATTATTTCAGTCCAATTTCTAACTCATTAATGAACAGTTTTGTACAAATGGAATTAACTTTAACCTCCCCAACCACCCCTGTGTTAAGAAGAACTGTTTCCTGTTTAAGATGTTGCAGGTCAGATGAAAATGAGCAATTTGACCCCCTCCCCGTGGTGGACATACAGGGGTTCTCTTTTAGTTATTATTCACAGTCTGCAATCTGGGATGTGGATGGCGAGGGTTAAGTCACCATTTATTACCCATCCCTAATTGCCCTGAGAAGGTGATGGGGAGAAGCCAATTTCTTGTATCACTGCAGTCTTTATGACGGAGGGGCATTCTGTTCAGGAGGAATATGGCGCACTCTCTCGGTTGGGGACTACACGTTAGACATACGCACCTCCGACAACAAATTCTAGCTGAGAAAGGAATTCACTCAAGCCATAATCAGATCAAGTTGCAACCACACATCCATTAGCTGTGACCATATTTGGGTAACTGGTCAATTAGAGAGGGACAAGCCAGCTACCCATGTTTTGCGTTTTAAAATATGTTTCCTCAGTAGAGATGCTGAATGACCAGGAAGAGCGAATGGGCCACCTTCTGCCAATCTCTTTCCATCCGTGTGAATTGGAACCCCAATTTGTCGTTCAGCTATTGAAACACCATTGAAGCAAATCTCAAATGTCTCTCAATTTCAGGCTGAAAATCATCCAATTTCCAAATGTACGCGACCTGCATATCTTCAACACTTATTGAACACTAAAAAAGTTTGTCTAGTTTTGTCCTTAAACTGTGTAACTTACTGGTGGGTGGATTGGTGGGGCAGGGGTGTGAGGTGTGTGCATGTGTGTGTGTGTGTGTCTGTGTGTGTATATTCACATGTATGCATGCACCTGTGTATGTGCGAGCACGTGTGTGTGAGTGTGTGTCTCTGTGACTGTATGGGATTGTCAATGTCTGTGTATGAGACAATGGGAGACTGTGTGTGACTGTGTCAGTGTATAAGTGTGTGTGTGAAACCTATGAATGCGTGTGGGAGTGAGCCTGAGAGACTGTGCAAGAGAAAGAGAGAGAGAGTACTTGTGCATGTGTGTATGTGTTTGTGTATGTGTGTGTATACATGTGTGTTTGTGTGCATGCGCACATGTGTGTGCCTTAATTTCATACTCCAAAGATCTGGACCAATGATCCAAACAGGTAACTTCCAATCCAACATGATAACTGTGCAAAATTTGTATTCATTTAATCTAATAAAGCTGGAATTAAAATGCGGGTTTCAGTAATGGTGAAATGATTGCATTGTTGGTCAAAAAGAAGGCAACTGGTTCACGAATACTTAGGGAAGGAAATCTGCCATTTTCACCTGATCTGATCCATACATGACTCCAGAGCCACCAAAAAGTGGTCTTCTCTGAAATGACCAAGCAAGACACCATTGGAAATAATGTAAAGTGGCTCACTAACAGCCTTTGTCAGTGATAATAAAGGATGTGCAATAAATATGGACTGAGATTGTAATACTCACAGCCCCATGAATTTGTTTTTAAAAACATCTAAACCACAAGGAGTCCTCATCCTTCATTCCAGCCCCATATTAAAAGTCAAGCTGACATAGATAGTGTGGCTGCTTCTGGGTTTGTTAATGCAACATGGATGCTGCTGTCACTATTAATAACGCCTTAGAGAAACTTTGACAGGAGATGCACCATTTAAATGCCACAGTTAATCATGTTCCTTTTTTTATGTGCACTACTGTGAAAATGAAAATAATTGGCAGCTCAAATTGGAACAAAAGCCCTTCGAAGAGTTAATAGAAAGAAAACTGACCATGCCCTCCTCCCAAGATGCATTTGAAAAGTAACAAATCAGAGGAACAAGTAATCTCTTATTTGAAGTTGGAATGCATGGAGTTCACACGAGGGTGCACAGTTGTCAATTTATCATTCAACTCAATACTGTAAGCCCTGAAGATTAAGTGTTGAATAAATATGTAAACAGAATAAAGATAATGGAGATTCCTTGATGGATGACTGATGTGCCCCATCAATTATGAAACACAAACTTTATGACTGAAGATTGGGTGGATGAGACTGTCCATTTAATCTGTGCATTTTTCCCAGCTGTTTCTCAGGCTGTCTTCAACTGTAGGAAAGCCTTATTGCAAGAAGACTTTTGTTGACTGTATTGATGAATACTGTGGAGTGTTGGCCAGGGATGGGCTGTTGAGAGGATAGGACAGGGAACAGATACCATAAGGACCCATTCCTTATTACCATTGACAACGATTGATAGTGAGCTACTTTATATTATTTCCAACAGGGTCATGATTGGCCATTTCAGAGGAAGCCACATTTTTGTGGTTCTGGATTTGAGTGGAGATCAAACCTTGTGAAAATGGCAGATTTCCTTTCCAAAGTATTTGTGAACCAATTGCCTTCTTTTTAATCAACAATTCAATTGTTTCACCATGACTGAAACCCACATTTTAATTCTAGATTTAGTAGATTAACTGAATATAAGTTTTCCACTGTTGGATTGGAAGTTATACCTCTGGATCATCCATGCTGGTCTTTGGAATTTGAGCCTAATGCATAGAATACCATAGAACCCCTACAATGTGGAACCAGGCCATTCAGCCCAATAAGTCCACACCAACCCTCCGAAGAGTATCCCACCAAGGTCCGTCCCCTTACTGTATAACCCTGCAATCCCATGGCCAATGCACCTAACTGATGCTTTGGGCAATTTAGCATGGCCAATTTAGCATGGCCAATTCACCCAACCTGCACATCTATTGACCTTGGGAGGAAACCCGGAGAACACACACACACGCAATGTGCAAACTCCACACGGTCACCCGATAGTGGAATCAAACCCAGGTCTCTGGTACTGTGAGGCAGCGGTGCTACTCACTGAGCCACCATGCCATTTCATGTCTGTCATGTCAGAGACTTTGAGTATGACAGACCGAAGGTTTTAGAAAGATTTTATTGAATGGAGGGCTACATTCCAGTGGGGGACTTTTAAAGTTCAGAGGGGACTGAGTTATAGATTTCAACCAATAATGTGGGATTTCCCCGACTGAATTATCAGGAGTCCTGGTCCTTGGTGTGTGTTTATTGGATAGCCTTTCTCCAAGATGGTTTCATAAGGTCATCCAGAATTCATTAACAGCACCTCGATGTAATTTTAGCTCCCACTGTATTCGCTGATATTTGGGTGCAAATCTTTGTACAGTTGACAATTGTTTCTGACTCAGTGAAAGAACAGCCATATTCAGCTGCTTACAAAACTACATTCAATCCTGCTGAAGGATATTTTAAGGAAGGAAATGGGCACAGCTCACTATGATCACACACGTTTGAGTGCTCATCCTGAACAGGTTCTGATTTTATCCCGTTCTCCAACTGCTCCCACCTCCTCAACCAAACCAGGATGGCACAATTAAGCTAATCCACTCTGCGTCACTACTTTGCTCTGTTTATCCTATTTCCTGACTGAACCACTCCAGTGTTCAAACGTAGGAGACAGGAGCTTATAAATATTACATAAATCAGACAGTGCCTGTCAACCTGAAATCGCAAACATTGCATCGTTGAATTTCGCTGCACAAAGACAAGGCCATTCCACTGTTCCTGCCTTGCACCTTGAGTTGTGGGTCACATCAAATCAGATCAGCTGTGATTATGTGAAATGACAGAGCAAGTTAGAGCAAGTCCAAATTGCTAACTCTTGTTCTGATCTTCCGAACCCTATGAACAGTTCTGGATGGGAGTGGGAGCTCATTCCTTTATTTCAGGTGGACATTCTTCCGAATGGAATCTAAGTGATTTTTTTTTTCTTGAGTGAAGCACTCCAGCCAGGTAAATCTGAGATCCTATCCTTTTACTGTCAACTGGAGCAGTACGGTGGCTCAGTGGTTAGCACTGCTGCTTCACCGCACCAGGGATCCAAGTTTGATTCCAGCCTCAGACAACTGTCTGTGTGGAGTTTGCACATTCCCTCTATATCTGCATGGGTTTCCTCCCACACTCCAAAGATGCTTGGGGGTGGATTGGCCAGGGATGTGCAAGGTAAGTGGGATAATGTGGGGTTATGGGGATAGATTGGGGAATTGGGCTTGGGTGGGATGCTCATCAGAGGGTTAGCAACGACTCAATGGGCTGAACGGCCTCTTTCTGCACTGTAGGGATTCTATGAGCACTCTAATTTCTCCTGGATGGGGGGAAAAGGAACCACAATTCTCCATTGAATGGATATTCTTGAGGAAACCTGTTGCTCTAGATGCAGGCAGTATGGATGTGTGGTCAGGGCAGGTGATACAATGGTTTGTTACCTATTGCTGAGGTGGATAGTGAGAGACCATTTGAGGTGCCAAGGTAGTGTGCTGTGGGCAGACAGCCGGGCAGAAGACTGGTCACCACTGGAATTTCCTTGCCCCTCCCCAAGTTATGCAGCAAGGCATCACAGGCTCCTACAAGAGGTGAGGGGTGTGGAGGAGGGTGAACCCTGAGGGAAGGGTTGTGCAGTCACTCTCCAGTCTATCTGGGACTAGAGACTGTGTGGGAGGCAGTGTTTCGTGGCAAGAGGTGGAATGAATGTAATTGGGGTTGAAGGAGCTTGGAGGTGGGATTACCAGAAGAGAGAAATGATAGGAATATTACGAGACAGAATGTGACATTGAGGTAAGCAAGGAGATACTGAGACGGGGTAAGCCACAAGTGAGTGGAGAAGGTCCCACAGCAGTTTTTTTTTTCAATTCATTCACAAGATGAGGGCATCGCTGGCCGGGCCAACGTTTATTACCCATCCTTGATTGTTCTTGAGAAAGTGGTGGTGAGCTGCCTCCTTGAACTCACTGTAGTCCATGTGCTGTAAGTGGACCCACAATGCTTTAGAAAGGGCTTTTTGATCCAGTGACAGCAAACGAACAGCAACATAAGGGTGGATGTGGAGAAGATGTTTCCATTCATAGGAGAGACTGGGATGTGAAGACATAGTCTCAGAGTGAAGGGACAACCCTTCAGAATGGAGATGAGGAGGAATTTCTTCAGCCAGAGGGTGGGGAATCTGTGGAACTCACTGCCACTGAGGGCTGAGGAGGCCAAGTCATTGAGTGTATATAAGAGAGAGATAGATAGGTACTTGATCGGGAAGGGTGTCAAGGGTTACAGGGAGAAGGCAGAAGAATGGGGTTGAGAAACACATTTGACATGATTGAATGATGGAGCAGTCTTGATGGGCTGAATGGCTTGATTATGCTCTTATATCTTATGGTCTAAGTCAGGATGATGAGTGACTTGGAGGGGAACTTGCAGGGCAGGTGTTCCCATGTATCTGCTGCCCTTGTCCTTTGAGATGGAAGCAGTCATGGGTTTGGAAGGTGCTGTCTGAGGATCTTTGGTGAATTGCTGCAGTGCGTCTTGTAGATGGTACACACTGCTGCTACTGAGTGGTGGAGGGGACAGATGCTTGTAGGTGTGGTGCCAATCAAGCGGGGGCTGCTTTGTCCCGGATGGTGTTGAGCTTCTTGAGTGTTGTTGGGGCTGCCCCCATCCAGGCCAGTGGGGAGTATTCCATTACCCTCCTGACTTGTGCCTTGTCAATGGTGGACAGGCTTTGGAGAGTCAGGAGTGGAGTTGCTCACTGTAGTATTCCTAAGCTCTGACCTGCTCTTGCACTTACATGAAGAGTCCAATTCAGTTTCTGATGAATAGTAATCCCCAGGATGTTGATCATAATGGTATCGTTATTTATAAGGAGAACGAATAAAGTCTCTTGACACCCCTCGTTAATTCTTACCCTCAATCCAACATCACTAAGGGAAAGAAAACCCAGATTATCTGATCAAGGCTGCTTGTGGGAAATTGCTGTGCAGGTTGCCTAGATTGTTTCAGCAACTCTACATAATTTGAAATAAAACATCCACAGAAAGAACGTGGAAAGCATGTGAAGGTCAGGCAGTATCTGTGCAGAGGGAAAGAGAGTTAATGCTGCAGGTCAAGAATCTTTCATCAGAATTTTGTCAGCAATGCCTTTCCCAGTGAGGAGATGCAGGGTGTGCTGAGGTTGTCGCTACGCTGTGGAAATGCAAATTCTCTCTTCTGCCTTCGAGCAGAAGCAATTTCAATGCAAGCAAAATCAAATGCGATCAGGCTGATGAAGCTGAGGGACGGTTCACTTAATGTGCAAAATCAGTTAATGCTTGTTAAAGTCACAGAGACATACAGCACGGAAACAGACTTTTCAGTCTAACCAGTCCATGCCAAACATAATCCCAAATTAAATTAGTCCCACCTGCCTGCTCCTGGTCCATATCCCTCCAAACCTTTCCTATTCATGTCCTTATCCAAATGTCTTTTAAACATTGCAACTGTCCCCACATCTGTCACATTCTCTGGAAGCTCATTCCACACACGAATCACTCACTGTGTAAAAAAGTTGCCTCTCGTGTTTTTTTAATCTTTCTCCTCTCACCTTAAAAATATGTCCCCTAGTCTTGAAATCTGCCTCTCTAGGGAAAAGACAGCTGCCATTCATTTTATCTATAACCCTCATGACTTTATAAACCTCTATAAGCTTCCTATGCTTCAGTGAAGAAATCCCAGTCTATCCAGCCACTCCTTATCTCTCAAACCCTCTAGTCCCGGTAACCATCCTAGCGAATCTCTTCTAAACCCTTTCCAGCTTATTAACAAGATTATTGCTATTACTTCTGGCAGTAATAATTGTTATTACTTCTGGCAGTAATAATTAGTTTAGACCAATTCTCAACAGTCGTTTACAGGCTAAATTATTTATCGGATTCACTAAAACTGGAAATTTTGCCCATGATGCATACCCAAACTTAGCATAATGCTTTTCAGTCCTCTGACATGATTTAAAAATATCACTTCTTCAAAATAAGAACACTCAAGGAACAAGTTAAGAAAAGCTGTTGAGACTTTCAGTAAATTCCGCAGTATAGGGGTGAACGTCTGACAAAACTTGTGGTTCCTATTCCAGTTTTTTAATGAGAAAGGTTGAAAAAATCGTCAGATACAGAGACAGAGAGGTCCAAAAAATATCTCCTTATGGAGAACCACGTGTTGTGTTATATCCCCCAGTGAGAATGTTTCTGAAAGAAACATACTCATTACATCATCTCAATATCATAGTATGTGGCCTGAAGGATATAGAGGTCTCAGACTCCACCTTAGCCCAGGTTCACTTGAAACATGATATGCTACTGGAATCAAGCTGCTCTCTGCTACAGTAGGATAGCTCAATGTTAACCCAGACACTTATGTGCCTGTGGAATGTAATGTTTACATATAATGGCCAGCTGGAACAAACATCTGTTTCATCTTTCAATACCACAATATCCAAATCCAGTTACTTGTGTTAATGGGAAGATAATGTAAGCAACATTAGTTTGGGATTATGTTTGGCATGGACTGGTTAGACTGAAAAGTCTGTTTCCGTGCTGTATGTCTCTGTGACTTTAACAAGCATTAACTGATTTTGTACATTAAGTGAACCTTCCCTCAGCTTCATCAGCCTGATCGCATTTGATTTTGCTTGCATTGAAATTGCTTCTGCTCAAAGGCAGAAGAGAGAATTTGCATTTCCACAGCATAGCGACAACCTCAGCACACCTCAATGTTGATCATATATCCTGTTGGAGGCACATCATGATAATTAACTGGAGTGTGCCTCAGTAGTGAGGCCTTGTGTTGTTAAGACTTAACAAACAATTCAGGTATTTTTCAATATATAATTCCAGTTACATCACACTGTAAACCATTGCTATAAATTCTGTGTCCTACACTCTTATTCTCCACAAACACCTGATGAAGGAGCAGTGCTCCGAAAGATAGTGCTTCCAAATAAACCTGTTGGACTATAACCTGATGTCGTGTGATTTTTTTTTCCCACTTCAATTGTGAAACAATGCTTAAAGTATCAGTACCTGGGTACCGTGTACTCAAGAGGCGCCATAACAAACTTTTCACTGTGCTCATTCAGGTGGACATGACAATAAAGGTTATTCTATTCTATTAAGGCCATTCTAATTTCCAAAGCAGTGTTGGTTAGAATTTTATCATATTCTTCCTAAGTTTGGCTGTGTATCCTGATCTGCCCTGAATTGGGGAAGCAGGTTACACAACGGCTATCGTGGAATGAGCATTGATCTAAGTAACTAGATCCTCTTACCTCCCTCTTGGCCCATTTGCCCACACTGCTTAGTTTTCCAAACATCCCCAAAGCCACAAGCTTGACTTTAGCGTGCAGCAATAGTTAGTCTCAGGGCAGATGGCACGGTTTAGATTCTCAATGCCCAGGGATCAGGAAAGCCAGGTAGAGATTCCCTGCTGCTGCCGGAAGACAGAACTGCCTTTGGCTGTGATGCCCCACACAATTGAATATCTTGTTGGCGCTCACTCATGTGTGGAAGAGCCAGTGGCATAAAAGAAGAGCCAGGCATGGAAGGGAGGATGGCCCAACTAGAACTGTGGACACGTTTCAGTCAATGCATCTAAGCAAGAGGGCAGTAAATAATCAAGTAAAATCCAGGGAACATCCAGTAGGGAGATGGATGGGTCCATAGTTGTAATGAGGAGAGTGCCTTGTGTTTGGGAAAGGAGTTACATCCATGGCTCAGTAGGGTTCCAGTAGAAGTAGACCATTCAGCCCTTCCACACTATCCTGCCATTCAATAAGGTCATGGCTGATCTGATTGTGATCTGATTGTAGTCTCGCCCCTACTTTCCCATCTACCTCCAACCCCCACTCACTTCCTTGTTGGTCAAGAATTGATCCGACTTTGGCTTAAAACTTTGCAAGGTCCCATCTCCCCAGCTCTCTGATGAAGAGAATTCCACAGGCTAATGGTCCTTTGACAAAAAACCATTCTTCTCTTCTGTGTCCTAAATGGGACGTCATTGCTTTTACACAGCCTGCCCTAGTTTGATACTCTCCCACCAGAGGAAACATCCCTTCAACATCCATCATGTTAATACTGTTTAGGTTTCATTAAGATCATCTTTTATTCTTCCAATGGCTACAGGACAAACCAGTCCAACCTTTCCTCATTGGATCAACCTTTCATCCCAGGAGACGGTTGAGTCAAATGTAATTATATCCTTTCTTAAATAAGGAGACCAAAGCTACAGACAATAATTCAGATGTGGTCTCCTCAAAGTCCTGTACACCTACAGAATAACTTGCCTATTTTTATTTTTCATTTCTCTTCTAATAAACCTGTGTTCCGAATCACTTGCTGTGCCTTTACACGAACATTTTCTGCTTCCTGTGCCAGGCCTCCTTTGAAAAGTAAAGTTCTGAGATCTCTCCCTACTTCACTAATATGCAGCTGTCCTTGCCAAGCAGAGGAAATTCACACTTCCCCAGTCCATTCTTCATCTGCCAATAATTTGGCTACTCATGTAACCTGTCCGTATCCCCTGACAGATTCTTTACATCCTCTTCATAACTTGGACACTACTGCAAATGGGGAGCTTTTTGCTAACGCGTCAACGCACTCGAATAATTCTTAAGCTGAATCTTTGGTCTGATAACTTGATTAATTTGCTACATTTGTCTGTTAGCAGATTTGTAATCTTTCAATTGTCACCGAGCTTTCTGACTGTCTCCCTCCTTCCCTTCTTATATGGTGCGCTTTCCAAATTGCCTTCCGAAATTCTTTTCAGGACACTGGAAATTCCAACGGGCTTGCCTCTCCGTATATGTTTGGTGTCAATTTTCATAGAATCTTCGAATCCCTACAGAAACAGGCCCTTCGGCTCAACAAGTCCTCATTAACCCTCCGAGGAGTAACCCACCCAGACCCATTCCCCTCTTACTCTACATTTACCCCCTGACTAATTCACCTAATCTATCTCTGAACATTATGGACCATTTAGCACGGCCAATCCACCCTAACCTGCACATCTTTGGACTGTGGGAGGAAACTGGAGCAAACTCACTCAGACACAGGGAGAATGTGCAGACTCCACACAGACAGTCGTCCAAGGCTGGAATTGAAACCGGGTCCCTGGCACTATGAGGCAGCAGTGCTAACCACTGAGGCACCGTGCCGCCCCCAATTTTGATAATCGGATTTCACGTTAGCAGTTCGGTTTGTGGGGGAGGGATCCTCTGTTGATGTGACGCAAATGTTAGTTTGACCCTTCCCCAGTCGGCTGGTTTGGCAGAATGTGGGTGGGGCTTAGGTTATCCAGCAACCATTCCAGACACTTCACAGGATTCCCAGCTATTTCATCTCAGGCAGGAGTGCAGAGGCTGCAGGCAAGCAATCCAAAGTGGACTTGAGCCAGATACAAATTTCACAAGTTCACGACGCTACCGCGTTGTACCTTGCCAATTGGACTTTCTCCATTTGTAAGCGCTTGAGTAAATTCCTTAGAACTGATCCTTTCAGGAAAGCCAAAATAAATGCAAGGCTTTTTTCGTGCATGTGGAGTTTTTAAGACTTTAGGTAACTTGCAGACACTTGTGTAGAGCTAACTGTCACAGCTGTTGTGGCTTGGCAAATCTCAGGCTAATTTCTGGCTTTGGTCCCTCTATTCTTGGTATTTTTTTGTTATAGTGCAGTGGCCCAGGGTGGGGGGCAAACCAAACGAAACAGAAAGGTGGGGAGGATGATCCCTATCCAATACTGCAAGTGGCTCATCTCAAGCTCCTGCTGGTTTGGATTCCCCCACCCTGGCTATCGCTCAGTGGCACTGACCAATGCCCACCCCCCTCCTTCCTTACTGCATTTTGCACCATTGCCATTCGTATGCAGGGATCAACCAATAGCAACCTGCATTCATACAGCCCTTCAGCAAAGTAAATCCTCCCAACAGACTTCCCCGGAATACAGGACCATAGGAGTATATGAAACAGGAGTTGGCCACCCAACGTGTCCCCCCATTTCGTAGGATTATGGCTGATCCAACATTCCTCACATCCACTATCCTGCCTTTTCTCAGTCGATTTTAAGGTAACAGGAACAAGGGAGAGAATAACATGACCCAGGAAAGGTGGCATTAGGGCTGGTGACTAAAGGCTTGGGAGAAGATATAAGTCTTAAGCACCTTCTTTGATGAGATAGGGAGTTGGAGATAGCTTTCAGGTGAGAGTTCCAGAGCTTAGGGTCTAAGCAGCTGAAGACAGGGCTACCAATGGTGGAGTGATAAAAATGGGAGATGCACGACATGCCAGAAAAAGAGAAGAAACTTAAAGAAAATGTATATACTGCAGAGCTTACTGAATGACTAATATTTACTGATGCACTTGATAATAGTTGAGCATATAATTCCATCCATCTACTTTCCCCTGACTTGCCTTTCTGGTAGTAAATATAACGTTCAGAAGGTTATCAGCAATGGATTCAAAACAAGTGGAAAGGAAATTAAAAATACTCAAGAGCATTATGGTCGATTTCAGATTGGTCCCAATGGTAATGGTTCCTCTTTGTAAAGCCTGGCACCATCTGGAACCTAGTTAAACAGGATTCTCCAGAGTCAGTTTAAGGGAGAGAAGCTATCGATGATCCTTTAATATTAACCTGTTTATGTCTCAGCGCATATGGTTGTTTTTAAATGTTCTTGTTACTTTTCAAAGAACAACTAGAATAATTCAGAGACAGCAGTGAGCTCTCGAATGTTATTTGATTGCAAAACGATTTTCAAATTTAAAAAGTTTGCTCTCGACTTTTATTTTCCAAAATGGAAGCTTCAGCAAAACTTGTTCAAGTTGCTCATCTGTAGTAAGGTTTCCTCTTTTGTAAGATTTACCTGCTAGTAGGCTTTAAAAAGAATAGACTCACCTATATTCCCTAGACGTAACCTCATTGAAACATAGTCCTGGTCTCAGAATAAAGAGTTGGCCGTTTACAAGATGTTTGGTATGCTTACCTTCAGTGGTCAGAGCATTGAGTATAGGAGGTGGGAGGTCATGTTGCAGCTGTACAGGGTATTGGTTAGGCCACTTTTGGAATACTGTGTGCAGTTCTGGTCTCCCTGCTGTAGGAAGGATGTTGGGAAAAGTGAACGGTTTCAGATAAGACTTACATGATGTGGCCAGGATTAGAACGGTTTGAGCTAAAAAATGTTAACAGATGGCCATCTATCCTCTCCACCCTCCTCTCCGACCAACCACCTTTACCCCCCACCTCCATCCACCTATTGCACTCTCAGCTACCTTCCCCTCAGCCCCACCCCCTCCCATTTATCTCTCCATCTCCGAGATTCCCAGACTCATTCTTGATGAGGGCTTTTGCCCGAAACATGGATTTTCAGATGCTGCCTGACCTGCTGTGCTTTTCCAGCACCCCACTCTAATCCTGACTCCAGTCTCCAGCACCTGTCGTACCCACTTCCGCTTTAATGTTAACAGGGTCATCTTTATCGTTTAAACCTTTCAGAAATGGCATCAATTTCAATTGCAGAAATCCTCCATGTTGCATTGCTGGGAAATTTCACAACATTAGTGAGAGCATCGATTTAAGATTGTCAGTGTTTTAATACAACCACAGGGGCTGCCCATGCTGAGCTCTCATGACTGCCCTTGTCTCTGTGCTGAAACTCTCTCGGCAAGTGCAACTACATAGTTACATCCACCTTGTCAGATACCCATGAAGGATTGCAGCTTGGGTTTATTCTCCAGTCTATCATTCCACATGTTAATGAAAACTAAAAAAGACTTGGAGAGAGGTCATATTGCCTGCACAAGGGTGTTGCGTGTTGATGAATTTGGCTATCAGCCCCTTGGCGATATTTCCATACACCCTCTCTCTGTAATCAGAAAACCCACACTGGTTTAAAAATATTTGGACCCGGACCACTATAAACTCGCATTTAAATAACCAATTTCAATGGAAGTAATTGACAATTCGTCCTGCTGTGAGCCATATAACGTTTGTTTTAAATAGAATCTACTGTTTTAAAGGAAAGCTTCAGTGTGGGAAAGGCTGAGTTTTAAGCACTGCATTGAGCTATACAGATGGGCCCTTTTTGTTTGATGTGTAGTTCAAAAATTAGCATTGCAATTTTATCATGGAATCCTATAGCTTGGAAATGGGCCATTGGCTCAACAAGCCCACACTGAACCTCTGAAGAGTGTCCCACCCAAACCCATTCCCCTTCCTGATAAATTTACAGTTTCCCCGACTAATGCACCTAACCTACACACCCCTGAACACTATGGGGCAATTTAGCATGGCCAATCCACCCTAACCTACATAGCTTTGAATTGTGGGAGGAAACATACGCAGACACAGAGGAGAATGTGCAAACTCCACACAGACAGTCGTCAAAGGCTGGGATTGAACCTGGGTCCCTGGCGCTGTGAGGCAGCAGTGCTAGCCACTGAGCCACCATGCTGCCTATAATGGCTAGCCATCAACATCCTCCCAAAATCTAAACTCCTTCAATGCCCAAAACCCTCCAAGATCTCTACACTCCCCTAGGACACAGAATTAAGAATGAGATGGACAGATTTTCAATTCGTGATGGAAACAAATATGGAGAGCAGGCAGAAAAGTGGAGTTGAGGCTCAGGGGAGATCAGCTACGATCGTATCCAATGATGGAGCAGGCTTGAAGGGCTGAATGGCCTCTGCCTGTGCCTAGTTTTTATGTTCCTCTTACCAGCACCCAAAAGAAAAACTGGAATTTACCAATGTGTGTTGGTCCAGGCCGCCACATCTGACATTTCTTCAGAAAACCTCATTCTTTCTTTTTGCAAGTGAATCTTTCAAATCTGCCACTTTGACCAGCCATTTGGTCACCGACTTAAATATTTCCTTGGTGGCACTGGTGTCAAAACATGTCTGATAAACCCTCCAGTGATACACCATGGGGCACATTCCAGTGCTAAAGGTGTTGTGAATGCAAGCTGTTGTCCTGTCTACTAGCCAGACTTTGGTTTGAGCTTCAGATTTCAATACAGCATCCACATTAGTATCTGTCATGTATTCTCAATATTATTTTTTGTACTCATATTCATGAGATCTGAACTTCATTGGCTGGGCCATATCCTAACTGCTCTCGAGAAGGTGGTGATGAACTGCCTTCATGAACTCCTTTCCCTCTAAGCCACTCACCATCCTGACTTGGAAATACATCGCCTTTCCTTCAGTGTTGCTGAGTCAACATCCTGGAATTGCCTCCCCAACAGCATTGAGGGTCAACTTACAGCACACGGTCGTCAGCAGTTCAAGAAGGCAGCTCACCACCACATTCTCAAAAGCGACTCTTCAATAGAGTCAGGAGCAGAGGTGAGTGAGGTGGCCATCGCTAAGGAGAAGATGCCGAGGAAGCTGAAAGGTTTGAAGGTGGAAAAGTCACCTGGACCAGATGGACTGTACCCCAGGATTCCTGAGCAGATAGTTGAGATTGTGGAGGCATTGGTGGTGATCTTTCAGGACTGGAGTCAGAGAGAGGACTTGAGAGTGGTTGATTTAACATCCCTGTTTAAGAAGGGAGGAAGGCGAGAAACAGGAAACTATAGGTTGGTTAGCTTGACCTTGGTTGTTGGTAAGATTTTAAAGTCCATTATTAAGGATGAGGTTGCGGAGCACTTGGAAGTGCATTTTAAATAAGGCTGAGTCAGCATAGCTTTGTCAAGGGGTGTCATGCCTGACAAATCTGTTAGAATTGTTTGAGGAAGTAATGAGCAGGTTAGACTAGGAGAGTCAGTGGACGTGATCTATTTGGATTTTCAGAAGGCCTTTGACAAGGTTCCGCACAGGAGGTAAGAGCATATGGTGTTTGGGGCAAGGTACTGGCATGGATAGAGGATTGGCTGACTGGCAGAAGGCAGAGAGTAGGGATAAAGGGGTTATTTTCAGGATGGCAGCCAGTGACTAGTGGAGTTTGCCAGGGGTCAGTGTTGGGACTACAACCATTCACGTTATGCTCCGGATGTAGGTTTGCTCACTGAGCTGGGAGGTTCATTTCCAGACGTTTCGTCACCCTACTAGATTACATCTTCAGTGGGCCTCAGGCGAAGTACTGCTAATAATTCCTGTTTTCTATTTATATGTTTGGGTTTCTTTGGGTTGGTGATGTCATTTCCCATGGTGATGTAATTTCCTGCGGTGAAGTCACTTCCTGTTCTTTTTCTCGGGGGTGGTAGATGGGGTCTGACTCGATGTGTTTGTTGATAGAATTCCGGTTGGAATGTCAGGCTTCTAGGAATCCTCGTGCGTGTCTTGTAATGCACTAACAAGCTGGACAGAGGAACTGAGGGCATTGGTGCTAATTTTGCAGATGACAGATGAAGAAGTGGCAGATGGAATACAATATAGGAAAGTGTGAGGCTCTGCACTTTGATGGGAAGAATAGAGGCATAGACTGTTTTCTGAATGGGGAAGGGCTTCGGAAATCTAAAGCACAGAAGAACTTGTAAGTCCATTTCAGGATTCTCTTAAGGTTAACATGCAGGTTCAGTTAGCAGTTAGGAAGGCAAATGTAATGTTGGTATTCATTTCAAGAGGGTTAGAATACAAGACCAGAGATTTACTCTGAGGTTGTATAATGCGCTAGTGTGACTGCATTTGGAATATTGTGAGCAATTTTGGTCCTGTATCTAAGGAAGCATATACTGGCATTGGAGAGGGTCCAGAGGAGATGTGCAAGAATGATCCCAGTGACGAACAGCTTGTCATATGAGGAGCAGTTGAGAATGTTGGGTCTGTACTCGATGGAGTTCAGAAGAATGAAGTTGGGGGGGTCGGATTTGATTGAACTTATAGAATACTGACGGTTCTGGATAGAGTGGACGTGGAGAAGATGTTTCCACCAGTAGGAGAGACAAGGACCCAAGGGCACAGCCTCAGGGTGAAGGGACGACCCTTTCGAACTGAGATCGGGTGGAATTTCTTCAGCCAGAGGGTGAGGAATCTGGGGAATTGATTGCCACAGAGGGCTGTGGGGGCCAAGTCATTGAATTTCTTTAAGACAGAAATAGATAGATTCTTGATTGGTAAGGGGATCAAGGGTTACAAGGAGAAGGTAAGAGAATGGGGTTGAGAAAAATATCCGCCATGATCGAATGGGAGAGCAGCCTTGATGGGCCAAATGGCCTAATTCTACTCCGATATCTTATAGTCATTTGGTCTTAATGGTCTAACTATGGATGGGTAACAAATGTTGGCCCAGCCAGTGATGACAACATCCCCTGAATGAATAAATTAAAGTTGTTGGGGATTAAGATGGGAGGTCCAGGATTCGATCTGGTGACATTAAAGGAATGGCGATAAATTTCTTCATCAGGATGGTGAGTGGCTTGGAGGGGATCTTGGTGAGATGGTACTCCCATAAACTCTACTGCCGCCGTCCTTCTAGGCCATCGAGAGATTGTGTGTTTAGGAAAAATAACGGTTTCTGCATCATTGTTGGAGAAGTACATAGTATCTTATTTATGGTGTGTGTTTATCTTCCCATCTACATGGTCTTACAGTCAGGATCAGCTGTTCCCCTCCTTTGTTTAGTGATGTTGAACTTCATTTAATTGACGTTGGTGGTTTTGCAGCTCTGGGAAATGTCACAGAGGGTCTCGTTTTGAGTTACTGCATGTTTTCCAAATACCAGACTGTAAACAATATCAGAAAACACTTTTAAAATGGGTGAAAGACATGGAACAATAGGTTTTTGTTGCTTGATTTAACTAATCAACAGCCACGCTTGAAACTAATTGTGTTGCATATGGAAGTATGGGTGGCAATAAGTGTTCTCTCTTCAGTTGCAGTACATGGTTGCACAGCAGCATTAAATATACTGCACAGAATTAAAAAGCAAAGGGATTGTGACTTGTTGGCAATGTTAATAACCAAACAATGAAGAACACTTTAGACGAAATGTTCTTGAACTGTGAACGCTTGACCTTCTGGAACCAAATGCCTGATAAGCCATCCAGCATTACATGAATATCCTGCACATTTATTGTTATTAATGTAATGGTTAACGTTTTAAACTTCATTTCTTTTACTACTTTGAGCCTAAGTTTTTTGTAATGAGGTAGCTTTGTACTTAAGTTGGCACCCTATGTGGTGACATTAAATGCCTTTCACTGTACTCCTATACTTGAGTACATGGGACGATAATATCTAAGTCTAAATCTGGTAATGACACTTACATGGCTTTGAGTTATAGAGTCAAAAATGCCATTCTGCCCATTCAGTCCAGACTGGCTTTCTGTACAGCAGTTCACTCGGTCCCAATTTCCCCATGATTCTGTAGATTTATTCCCCTCAAGTGTCTGTCCAAGATCCTTTTGAAATCTTGACACAAGGCAGGAGGCGATGGCCCTAGTGGTATTATTGTTGGACTGTTAATCCAGAAAGCCAGGAAATGTTCTGGGGACCTGGGTTCTGATTTCAATAAAGGCCTGGAATTAAGAGTCTACTATGAATTTATTGTCAACTGTTGGGGGAAAGTCCATCTCGTTTGCTGCCATCCTTATCTGGTCTGGCCGATATGTGACTCCAGATCTTAACAGCACTCTGGGAAATTCAAGGATGGCCAAGAAATGCAGGGCCTAGCCAATGATGCCCTCATCCTATGAATGAAGGTCCTGGATCATTGCCACATGTTAAATAATAAAACAGACCTTCTTTGCATGCTCTCCATTTGCCTAGTCCTTGTATGATGCGATATGGGAGCTGTTTCTGTTTATCTCGTTTTTCCAATCTTGTACCACTCTACCGATCTCCCCCAGTCTCCTTTTCTTCAAGGTCATACAGCTCCAGCTTAAAATATCGCTCGAAGTTTGATCCCGTAAGATAAAATTAACCGAAGCCATTGTTTCTTAATCCATTCCCGATTCAATCATGTTCAGCTTGTGTTTGAAGGAAATGTGGATGGCTTCCCGGCATAACCTTGACTTTAAACAAGGAGGGAGTCCTTGGAGGGTGAAAGGTGGTGTTGTTAATGTAATTATTTTGCCATGGCTTTTCTCCACTAACCAGGCACTTTCTGATTGTGCCCCAAAATTGAGGTGAATGTCTTGAAAATCTAGCTATGGCTTTGAGTTGGAGGATCAAACCTGATCATGTCAAATGGTGGAACAACATTGAAGGGCCAAATGATCTATTCCTTTTTCCTGTGTCCCTACCTCTTGGTCTCCAATTTTCACTGAAATTTTACTTTGGCTTGCCCCTTGGACTTGTTGGCCAGTTGTCTCCTGGTTCTTGGATGCTCTCATGGGATCAAAGCCATTCATTCCCAGGAGTCCTAACTTACTTCTTTGCATCCTTTGACAGGGTGCGAGTGTCGCTGGCTGGGCCCAGCATTTATTACCCGTCCCTAGTTCCCCCTTGAGGAGGTGGGGGTGAGCTGCCTTCTTGAACCGATGCAGTCCACCTGTTGTGGGTTGACCCATCATGCCCTTTGGGAGGGTATTCCAGGATTTTGACCCAACGACAGTGAAGGAACGGTGATGTATTTCCAAGTCTGTTTAGTGAGTGGCTCAGAGGGGAATGTGCAGGTGATGGTGTCCCCATGCATCTTGTTGCCCTTGTCCTTCCAGCTAGCAGAGTCTGCAACAGACCCCATGTGAAGCTCGCTGTTATTGGGGTTCCAGACAAAGTTTAGGTTAGATTCCCTACAGTGTGGAAACAGGCCCTTCGGCCCAACCAGTCCACACCGAAGAGTAACCCACCCAGACCCATTTCCGTCTGACTAATGCACCTAACACTATGGGCAATCTAATATGTATCAATCCACCCGACCTGCACATCTTTGGAATGTGGGAGGAAACCAGAGCACCCGGAGGGTACACACACATACACGGGGAGAATGTGCAAACTCCATGCAGACAGTTGCCCGAAGCTGGAATCGAACCCGGGACACCTCTGGGACACCCGGACCAACCAACCCAACCGCCCCGTGGCTGAACACTTTAACTCCCCCTCCCACTCCACCAAGGACATGCAGTTCCTTGGCCTCCTCCATCGCCAGACCATGGCAACACGACGCCTGGAGGAAGAGCGACTCATCTTCTGCCTAGGAACCCTTCAGCCACAGGGGATGAATGTGGATTTCTCCAGCTTCCTCATTTCCCCTCCCCCCACCTTTTCCCAGTCCCAGCCCTCAGACTCAGCACCGCCTTCTTGACCTGCAATCTTCTTCATGACCTCTCCGCCCCCACCCCCTCTCTGGCCTATCACCCTCACCTTAAGCTCCTTCCACCTATTGCATTCCCAATGCCCCTCCCCCAAGTCCCTCCTCCCTACCTTTTATCTTAGCCTGCTTGGCACACCCTCCTCATTCCTGAAGAAGGGCTTATGCCCGAAACGTCGATTTTCCTTCTCCTTTGATTCTGCCTGACCTGCTGCGCTTTTCCAGCAATACATTTTTAAGCTCTGATCTCCAGCATCTGCAGTCCTCACTTTCTCCTAGTGTATAAGTAACGCTAAGATTTGCTTTCCCAAATGCAGCACCTCGCATTTATCTGAATTAAACTCCATCTGCCACTTCTCAGCCCATTGGCCCATCTGATCAAGATCCTGTTGTAATCTGAGGTAACCCTCTTCTTTGTCCACTACACCTGTTCCATAGCAATGTTGGACTGCAGTTGGAATCCCAGCCTCTGGTTGAGGGATGATACAATTTGCCTGTCGAGCACACCAAACAACACTCTTCACTGTATCTCAGTACATGTGACATGAATAAATCAAACTCAAACCACACAATAACGTCACAAACAGAACCAAAGCCTGCAGGTGCAGTGAAGTGCTTAGCTTATCCAAAGCCCCTCTGATCAGTTCCTAACCCATCCCCAGTTCCAATCGGCAGTCCCATCTGATCGACTCCTGTCTGGCAAAGGCTTGGTTTGAAGATTCCCCTCTTGGTTTTGACCTCGCATCCCCCTCCCCATCTCCGTAATCCTCTCATTCTCTCCAGCCTTATGCCCCCTGACTTTCAGGGCTGCACCATCAGTGGCCAGTCCTTCAGGTGGAATGGGCCTGAGCTTTGACATCCTTTGACAGCGTTACCTCCATTTCCTTCAGTAGCCTAGTGCGCCCTTTCGCTCAGTTGACTGGGCAGTTGGCTTGTGATGCTGAGGAGATATGACAGTGCGGGTTCAATTCCTGCACTGTCTAAGGTTACCATGAAGGTAGCCATTCTCAACCTCTCCCCTTACCTGAGGCGTGGTAACCCTCAGGTTAATCCCACGACCAGTTGTCTCTCTGCAATGAGAGAGCAGTCTTGTGGCCTGCTAAGACCTTAACCTTGGCCAACAGTAATGCTGCGTTTTGTTAAATTCTATTCAGTGAGGTGTTTTGCTGTACAGATTGCGACTGATTTGACAGTGAGGGGAATGTTAATGATCTGTTCTTGTGCTGTGTTCTGGGTAGAAAGGAGAACAGCTTCTTCAGAATAAGTCACTGTTAGTTTAATCAAAGTGATGTGCAAATGTCAGGCCGCACATTGAGTTATGAATGCACGGACTCTATATTAGGCAGCGTTTAGCCACAAACTGGTGACTTCGAGCAGCTCCAAGTTCCTCAGCTCATAAAATGAGTTTGATGGCTGTCTAGCATTGAGAGGAAGAACAAATATTTAGTCAATTTTTTTTATCAGGACACGAAATATTCTGCGCAGGATTAGAGAGGGTTGTTTCGGGGATCTAAATAATGTGGAATGGTGATTGTGGAAGCTGTGAAAATGTATTTCGCAGGTTAATGATGAATCCTGTCACGCCAGGCTTCAGTCCCTCTGGAGAAAGCTATATAACAGAGTGAAGCACTGGGCTATTGATCAGGCCGTGTGGAGGGAGCAGCCGGGAGTCACTGCCGGAGATAAATTAGAGGTAACCCAGCAATATTGCTTCAGCATTAAAGCAAGTTTAAAATAAAAAAGTAAGATTTGCATTCGTATAGCAACTTCCACCATTTTCTTCCAAAGTGGAACCATACACTGTTTTCACACACAAGCAGAAGCCACTTTGCACAGAGGAAGGATTTATGTAGCACCATTCTAAAACTCAGCCATCCCAATGCAGTCTCCTCCTGTTGGAAAAAGCTATAGCCAATTTGATCATCTTTATCTTCCAGTGATTTTTAAAAAATTTTGGTTGAGGGATATTAATTGGCTTGAAGTTTTTTTACAATTCATTTACGAGATGAGGGCAGCACTGGCTAGGCCAGCATTTAATTACCCATCCCTAATTCCCAGAGGGCAGTTAAGAGTCAACCACGTTGCTGTGGGTCTGGAGTCATATGTAGGCCAGGCCAGATAAAGATGGCAGCTTCCTTCCCTAGAGGGGCATTAATGGGTCAGCTGGGATTTTCCTGACAATCATTGCAGTCACCATTAGAGTTTCACACATAATAGTATTTCCAGATTTTAACTGAATTCAAATTCCACCATTTGCTGTGGCAGGATTTGAATCCAGTTCCCCAGAGCATTGCCTGTGTCTCTGGATTAAAAGATCTCGATTAATGACCACTAGGCCATTCCCTCATCATATGCCAGAATGCCAGAACCACTCCTGCCCTTCATTCCCAACAACCAATCTTGCTAATGTGACCCTCAATATCCACTTGACAGGGCAGACTGTTCCATGGCACATCTGAAAGATGCACTTACAACAATGTAGTACGATCCTCACACCACTCTGGGGAGGCAACCGAGATTGGATAGTCCTGCCTCTGGAGTGGCGTTTGAACCTGTACATTCCTGACGTGGAAGCTGAAGTGAATGGGCTCCTGCTTTTATGTGTAATGTTTCGTCCCTGTCACCTATAAACGCTGTTTGTGTTGTGATCCTATTTAAAACATTTCCAGGCATGGGAAGGAACCCAATTTCGGAAGGACATGAGTATAGGTTATGGTCAGAGGAAGTGATGGATGTGGGTATAGTCACAATGTTTAAAAGGCAATTGGATAAGTCCATGATTAGGAAAGGAGTGACATTAGCCAAGCACAGCTAGGTGGGATTAGCTTGGTTTGGGATTCCATTCTTAGAACATAGAACATAGAACATCGAAAAGTACAGCACAGACAGGCCCTTTGGCCCACGATGTTGTGCCAAGGATTAATCCTAATGTAAAATAAAATAATCTTACCTACGCATCCCTCAACTCACTGCTGTCCATGTGTATGTGCAACAGTCGCTTAATAGTCCCCAATGACTCTGCTTCCACCACCACCACTGGCAACGCAGTCCACGCGCTCACAACTCTCTGCGTAAAGAACCTACCTCTGACATCTCCTCTATACCTTCCTCCTAATATCTTAAAACTATGACCCCCTCGTACCAGTCAATCCTATCCTGGGGAAAAGTCTCTGGTTATTGACTCTATCCATGCCTCTCATTATTTTGTACACCTCGATCAGGTCACCTCTCTTCCTCCTTCTCTCCAGAGAGAAAAGTCCGAGCTTAGTCAACCTCTCTTCATAAAACAAACCCTCCAGTCCAGGCAGCACCCTGGTAAACTTTCTTTGCGCCCTCTCCAAAGCCTCTGTATCTTTCCTATAGTAGGGCGACCAGAATTGGACACAATATTCCAAGTGCGGTCTCACCAGGGACTTGTAGAGCTGTAGCAAAACCTCGCAACTCTTAAACTCGATCCCCCTGTTAATGAGAGCCAAAACACCATATGCTTTCTTAACAAACCTATCCACTTGGGTGGCAACTTTGAGGGATCTATGTACCTGCACACCCAGATCTCTCTGTTCCTCCACACTGTTAAGAATCCCGTCTTTAATCCTGTATCCTCCACACTGTTAAGAATCCCGTCTTTAATCCTGTATTCAGCATTCAAGTTCGACCTTACAAATGCATCACTTCGCATTTATCCAGGTTGAACTCCATTTGCCATTTCTCAGCCCAGCTCTGCATCCTGTCTATGTCACGCAGCAGCCTGCAATAGCCCTCATGAATAGTTGGCCCGAAGGGTCAGTCTCTGTACTGCACGACTTGATGACCTGCATCATTTAACATTATTCTGCATTCATCTGCACTTTCCATCATTTACTGCACCCTACCCCAACCAGACATCTGGTCCCTTCTAGATTAATGCGAGTGAAGCTTAGAAACCTATCAATTCCCCGCTGACAAGGCAAGATCATGATTTCCTTGTGTGCTAAAGGGTGTTCTAAGGTTTAGACAATGCACCTTTGTCAAAATCTATTTTACAATCAATATAATTATAACAAGACTGTTTTGCTACAGTTCACTCATGCCCCTTAATTTTCTGAGTGGCCAAAATGTGTCTCTCCTAACCTCAACTATACTAAACGGTGGATCATCGATAGCACTCTAAAGCAGAGAATTCCAAAGATTCACAAATCTCTGAATAAAGATTTCTCTTCATCCCAGTCCTAAACGACCAGCCCCTTACCCTGAGGCTGTGACCCTCTGCTTTAGATTCCCAGATTCTTAGTGTCTACTCCGTCAAACCTTTTGGATAAGATTTTATTTTTAAAAGGACCCTGGAGCAACCTTGTGATGATGACCAAGAGCTGCTCCTCACTGGACATAAATAGCACAGTGTCGAGAGTGTGCTGCTGGAAAAGCAGGTCAGGCAGCGTCCGAGGAGCAGGAGAATCGACGTTTTGGGCATAAGCCCTTCATCAGGAATGACTTAGCTGAAAAGCTTCAGGGCAGAAGAGATGGCCTGGGGGATGGTGCAGCGAGAAAGGTCCTTGTTGAGAGAGGAGGAGAACTTCTTCAAGATAGGCATCCTTGGAAAAGGCTTCGCAGTAAGGTTAAAATCAACTAGGAGGAAGTGAGGATTGCAGATGCTGGAGATGCTGCCATTAAAAGCACAGTGTAGAGTTAATGGAGGACCGCATGGAAAGCTAGCCAGAAGTCTAGTCTAGTGAAGGCTGGAAGCACACACTATACAGTGCAGAGTAGACTGTTGAACATGAGGCAGTAGAGGTTAGGGAATCGCCTCTGTCTACAAAGTTCAGAGGCTAGTATGTATCTGTGTGTCACGTATGATAGAATTTAATCTTAATGTGCAGAAAATAGAATCCCTGTTATAACGAAACTTGAATGTGAAGACAATTCCTGACTTTGTCTTCTCCTTGTCAAGTGTGTCTTCAGCCCAAACCCTTCGCTATTGGCATAAACAAATCAAACCTCTTCAGGACCTTGGCAGTTTGGCAACCCGGGTGCGGGGGGGTCGGCGTGGAGGTGATTCTCCTGTGGTTGGCACTTCGACACACTTTGGACCAGTGTAGATGGAACTTTGACGGTCCTCAACCGAAGGGGTCAACGTTGACACTGTTTGAAGAGGCAAACCGTCCTGCTTCCCAGTCTCTCAACATCCCTGGAGAACTCAAATTAAAATGTGCGCCTTCTTTCCCTGCTTCCCTTCAAAAGAGCAGGCTGCTCTCAGATCATTGCGGTTCGCTGAACAGAAAGTGACTGCTCGGCCGGTTCTGCTGACGTGACATGTTTGGGCCTGCAGGGTTTCCTAGTGAAGGAGCCTGCCTGGGCTTTTCCAAGGGGAACATTCTCTGGGGTTCAGGCCACTTGTGGCTAGCCTTGTCTATCATTGCCGAAGAGCAGCTCAGTTTTATTAACTTCCACACCTGTTTTCTGTTCGCCCCAGGTAACATCGAGAAGAATCTCAGTTATGCCGTGTTACACAATGACTACAAGGTCAAAATTCTCTGGGGATTTTTTTTTCAATGAAGTCTCTCCCCACCCAGCAGGTGTCCAGCCACACTTAACTGTAGCTCCTCCAATATTTATTGTCCTCAAAGATTTTGTACGAGGGGCCCACCTAGTGTCAGTTTTGCCACTGACTGACAATGGGTCTCCCTTTCTTTAGCAGTTTAGATCCAACTGAGGTCACAGATTAACCTCTCCTGTTCTGTTTTGAAATTTGTAAAGCTCTAAGATCACCTCACATTTGCCTCCTATTCAGGCTCAAGGCTTGAGCGTCTCTGGTCTTGGCATGTAATCTTGACCTTTCACATTGGGGCTGAGCTGCAGAAAGATTTGGACGTTGGTCTGTTAAACCTATTCTGTCACTCAGTTAGACCGTGTCTAATCTACCTTAGTCATAGAGTCATACAGCATGGAAACAGACCCTTCGGTCCAACCAGTCCATGCCAAACAGTCCCACCTGCCTGCTCCTGACCCATATCCCTTCAAACCTTTCCTATTCATGTATTTTTAAACATTTTAACCGTCCCCACATGCACCACTTCCTCAGGAAGTTCATTCCACACACATGAACCACACTCTGCGTAAAAAACATCGTCCCTCATGCCTTTTTAAAATCTTTCTCCTCTCACCTTAAAAGTATGTTCCCTAGTCTTGAAATTCCCCACCCCAGGGAAAGACACCTGCCATTCACCTTCTCTAAGCCCCTCTTGATATTCCGGAAGGAAATTGCAGTCCTTACCTGGTCTATTTGTGACTCCAGACCCACTGCAATGGGGCTGACTCTTAATTGCCCTCTGAACCAGGCACTCAGTTCAAGGGCATTTAAGTCTTGGCAGCCTGGACCTCCTGAACGTTTAAAGAGAAGCTGAGGAGCAGGCCATTCGGTCCAACTGATCTATGCTTGAGCATATCTCCTATCTTTCTTAATCTCATCCCAGCAACATTTCCTCCTGTTCTCATTCCCCCTCGTGTTGCTTCCTCTTAAATGTATCTCAGAGAGTCAACGCTACCAATTCCTGGGGTAGTGAGCTCCACACTCTCACTATCCTCTGGGTGAGGAGGTCACCCTGAATCCTGGATGGGTTTACTAGGAGAAAGTGAGGACTTCAGATGTTGGAGAGTCAGAGTCAAAAAGTGTGGCGCTGGAAAAGCGCAGCAGGTCAGGCGGCATCCGAGGAGCAGGAGAGTCGATGTTTCGGACATAAGCTCCTCATCAGGAAAGGGCTTATGCCCGAAACGTTGACTCTCCTGCTTCTCGGATGCTGCCTGACCGGCTGTGCTTTTCCAGCGCAATACTTTTTGACTTTATTAGGGCCTATCTCATTGTTGACAGCCCTGCATTGGCTAAAGGAAGATGTCAGGCACTTACTTCTGAGTTGAAGCTTGAGGGTGAAAGTCCCAAGAGACTTGAGGTGAAGGTCCAGGCGGCCAGTTGAGGGGCATTTGACCTCATTCAAGGTTCTCTCTCCATCCAGAAACCCATGTCAGTCAACAGGAGGTCAAGTTATGACTGCCCAGCAACAATTCCATCCTTCGACATAAATATAAGAAGACCTGCACTTTCCCAACCTCAACTCAATGTGCCTTATGGGCACTTAGGACTAAAAGTGTAGGCTTCCAGCTACAAACTAGGAGTTGCTGCAGCCAATGTGCATACAGGAAGCCCCCAGAAAGGGCAATGTGATATGACCCAGATAATCTGTTCAGGGAGGTTGCTGGTGGGTGAACCAGTAGTGCAGTTGGCTTTTCTCTACTGAGAGGTCAGGACTCCCCCTAGGCAGTGCAGCATTCCCTCAGTACTGCACTCGGAACGTACGCCTGAATTTTGTGCACAGGTATCTGAAATAGCCAAATCCCAAACCTCACTTTTCATGAAACAGTTAAATAAATATTCTCTTTTACCATTATCCTTCACACATCTCGCTGTGCTCAATCACATTTGGTACCGTGCTAATTTACATTGGATGATTTGTTTTTGTGAGTTCCCTAAAACCAATGGAATGTACATTTTGAGATCTCCAGTTTTATGGGTTTGTAGAAGCTTAGAAAACTTACAGGACAAAGAGGGACCGCGCAGCCCATAGTATTTGCACTGGCTGAATAAAGGAGCCGCGCATTCTAAACCGACCTCCCAGCCCCTGGTCTGTGACCCTGCAGGTAAAAACAATGACTGCAGATGCTGGAAACCAGATTCTGGATTAGTGGTGCTGGAAGAGCACAGCAGTTCAGGCAGCATCCGAGCAGCTTTGAAATCGACGTTTCGGGCAAAAGCCCTTCATCAGGAATAAAGGCAGAGAGCCTGAAGCGTGGAGAGATAAGCTAGGGGAGGGTGGAGGTGGGGAGAAAGTAGCATAGAGTACAATAGGTGAGTGGGGGAGGGGATGAAGGTGATAGGTCAAGGAGGAGGGTGGAGTGGATAGGTGGAAAAGAAGATAG